>NC_142285.1:41761010-42062796 GCF_965620075.1 Prunus avium
TGTTACGGTTACTGTGAATAATCTTCTCCAAATGTGACAAGGCGTTATATCTTCTTTTGTTGTAATGTGTTGAAAACTACTCGAGAAGTAGTTGAGGTTGTCTAAATACCCACAGATCTTTCTCTGTATCCCCCAGTGTACATAAAGGCAGCTCACCGAATCACTTTTACTAAGAGGAAGAAGGAAAGAGGCACAAGTATAGTTACTTTTTTTGTAATTCCCTGTGAAAAATAAATTTTCAATGTTGATGTATGGTTACAGATGGATAGGTTGTTATTTCCCTATGTGGTTCTGAATTTGCCATTCAGTTGGCGGCCACACAAGTTAGACAAAATCTCCTTTGTGCTCTCTTTCGTTAATCAATTGTGTATTTGTTTTCTTCATCAACTAGTGCGGTTGTGTTTTACAGTGTTAGTAGTATAAAGTTGCTCTGTTGTGTAAAGATTATGAAGTAGAACGACAGGAGGTAAAAGTAGTCAAACGGCAAAACGCCGGCTAAACGACATCAGCGCTGAGGCGACCAAGAATGTTGGGTTTGTAGAGGACAGGAGGTGGGTTGTTTCGTCAAAGCACAAACGCCGAGGGTTGGTTTGTCTAAGCCGTAAACAAAACAACAAAAGGAGTAGTCCTTCATAAAGTCAACGTCAATAAGCCCTGGTCTGCGCGTGTCGAACCAACCCAATATTTGATTTTCTTCTGATTTGACTTTTCTGTCTGTTAATATTGTCGAGAAACCAATACATCCTCGAAGTGGCAATTTGGAATCACGTACAGAAGTCGGTGATGGCTTGATGTGCAATCGACTTTGGCTAACACCATATTAGTTTTGGTTAAAATCTATTAATTAAGAAAGAAAAACGTATCTACCCAAAGCAATTCGTCTTGGTAGTTAAATGTTCTCAAACCCTTGAATATCCAATGCAATGACATTTCATCAATATATCACTCTCACTCATCTTGATTAGGGTGGGCACAGTCCAGTTCGATTTTGAAACTCTTTGACGTTTTTCTTAGTCAAAATCAAATTGAATTAGTCATTACAGTTTTGAATCGACCTGTTTAGTTGGTTCGGTCGGATTAATACACACCCTAATCTTGATTTCCAACTAATTAATCTATATTCTAACTTTGTCCTTTTGTGGTCTCCCTCTCACCTGAATCATTGTCAATGGGGTTGTTAATGCGGTCTGTGTTGTTATTGACAATTGCAGCCATTTTTAGTGTGGGGAGGGGCTCCCATTCTATTTGGGGAATCTACGTGGTTCTTCCCAACTTTACCATAACTTTTTTAAAAATGTCCCTATGCCCCTGTTTTTCTACTCAAAACAGTGTCTTCTGTCTGTTACCAGCTCTTGTCCTTTGGCAATTAAATAACACATTTAATTTCCATGAAGTTACTGTTTTGATGATTTAAACTTAACTAACCCTTTGTTTTTGTGCAGAGTAAGGTGGGCAAGAGAAGAGCAAATGCATGCAAGTTGCAACAGACACGGAGCGACAAGCATGAGAAATCTGACGGAAAGAATTGAGGAGGTTTTCGATACAAACAAATCAACAGCTTCTCTCTCTAACTTCGTCATTCTACTTCCTATCCTCCATCTCCTCCATGTGTATTTTCTTTTGTGCCTTTTGGTCTTTTCTATATTATAAACCCTACCGACAATGATGCTTCGAATTTCGAATTTACAACGACATAACTCCAAAACTTGTGTTATATATTTTACTGATCACATACTTTTACTCTGAGATTTTGAGATTGTTCATTTCAGATCAGAGCACATTACTGTCTAAAAGATTGTGCTGATTAGTTGGGACCATAAAAACTTTTCATTGACGGGAAAGCAACGTCTTAATTCGATGCTAATTGGGGTGAAGCATGAAGAGCAAAAGATAGATATGCGGATAAATCATATAAAAATGCAAAAAATTACTACATTTATTTAATTAATGATATGGTCACAGTTCAAATTTTAAGTGCAGAACATAGGAATTGACTAATAGTAAAATCCCAGCTGCAACAAACCTACTTTTCTCTGTTGGACACGAAGTACTATGTCGTACTGTTGATTGATTCATGAGAAGTTGGAAATCATGTTCCGCAACTGAAGGAAGCATGCATGCTTCCTGTTTGATTATTTGTTTTATATCTGTGTAAGATCATAATCCTGATTAAATTAATTCACTTTTGCAACCGATTAATAAGTTGAGGCTTAATTTTCTCATATATGTCCGGCCCCTACAAACATATATATGTTTCTCTCTCAAAGCTTTTAAGTATCTAGCTACTCTGTGTGTGGTCTCTGTTTTGGTGGTCCCTGATTTAATTTCTTGTAGTGGACAAGCTAAGTGATGCAAGCCGCTAAGACCTTCGTTTTTCTTTCTGCATAAGTCTCTTCACTCACTATCAGCAACATCTTCTCTTGGCAACCCTTGCTTGCTAGCTCCATATATTTTTTTTAAATCAAAGCTTGAAATAGACTAGTTTCTTTCTAGCTGCTCCTTCTCAATCTTGAAATTTAGAGTAATTTCAATCTCATAATCATCATCATGTCTTCTCTTTTCTTGATCTTTCTTCTGTGTCTGTCCATGCATGCATGTGAGGCTCGCTATATTGGGCTTGGCCATGAGGGTTTTGGTGCGTCACTCCAGCAGTCTGGCAAGGTTTGTTATTTTATGTTTCAGGGTTTTCAAATTCACAACTTTCCTCTAGTTTCATCTGACTATTAGTTTCATGTATAAAATTAGTTCAAAAACTTATGCATAATTTTTCAATTTTAAACTTCAGGGTGTGTTGCTGGTTGTGGAGAAGTTCAGGCTTGGAATGGATTCAACTGGAGGCTCAGTTAAGAAGGAAGATGGTGCAGCTGAAAAGGGTCATGGTGCAATCATTCAAGACTCAATCACTAGAGCTACAAAGGGACTGAAGTTCACAAGCAGAGCACAAAAATCAGGTGTTCCTCCAGTTAATAAGCCTCTTGTTTCAGTTTCTTGGCCTGTGCCGGGCAAGATTAATCGTGACAAGAACCACGGTGACAAAACTACTAGTCCTGGGATTTACTCAGATTATTCAAGACCAAGAACACGTCCTCCATCCCATAACTGAACTTGATTCATTATTTTTCTGGTCTCTCTTTTTTCCTTCTCTTTCAAAATATGGGCCAGAGTTATGTCTCACGGCTTTTGTGAGTATATGCAGAAACTAAGAGCATAAAATAGGCTTGGAATCTGATGTATCTCCCAGGACTCTCTGTGTATCTAAAAGTGCTACAACTTAACATATACTTGTTTGTTCCATGCTGATATCTCCAGTTTTGTACACCTAGATGTTAATTTATCAACGTATTTATTTAAGATCGAAAGATCTTCTTATGGTTGTGATTTGATTGAATAGGGATGGAAAAGGCCGGAGGTGATCAGATTGTAGAGTCTTCTGGTCATCACATGGGTTTGCTTAAAGCAACAAGGACTACTACCACTAACAAGGTAAATCATTATGCAAGGCTTTTTGGAGTGATGTTGTTACTTGAATTGGTTTGGACTAGCTTAGCTAGATGTGGTAGCAAGCACAGAGATTATGGGACCTCCTCATCAGGAACTCTCTCTTTCATTATGTCTCTGGAGAGCGACAGTAGGGTAATTTGTCTTTGTGCACTTGCCTGCCAGGGACTGGTCATATCACACGCACACACACATATATAAGTATATATATATATGCATGAAATCCATGAGGGGAATCTGGCTGGATTTGGATGCCTGATGAGATCATATACCTCAAAAGCACAGATCTTATCAGGCATCATAGAAGTTAGCCATGAACACTTAAAATTAGAAAGAAAGAGAAGAGAAAAAAAGGACATGTTAACATGTTTGGTATGCATATGTTTATGTTGTATGTAGGAAGAAGCAAGGAGGAGGAGATCGGTGCTGCTATCTGTTAATAAAGAAGCCGTAGATTCCAAGAGTAATGACAAAGTACAAAACAATGTGGTGTTTACAGATTATAACCCACCACATCAGACACCGCCCATTCACAACAAAAGAACTTAAAATTACATCTTCAGATCACATCATCATTTGGTCTTCAATTAGTTTGCTTCTCTTACTAAACTAGAAAGAAACATATATTATATATAAAGATTTGAAAAATATATACAGTACTAGCTAGTAGCTTAGTACTGTTGTTGTTGTTGTGGAACTCAGCGTCCTATATTGATCGATCTAAGGCGCTTTCTGTTCTTAAGCGGTTCAATACAATCCCCAAAATTCCCACAAGGCGTATGAGAGTCGAGGCAAATTGATCCCCTACAAAATCACATGCATTTTGCCACAATCTTCTCCACACATTCCATGATATGACTAACCCCCCATGAAAATCTGCATATACTTATTCTAATGACACCTTAATTAGCATACGACAACTCGAAAAACAAGTGTGTTAGCAAGCCTCTAACTATCTTACTTGTTAAATAATCCTAATCTATTTGAATAATCCATTAAAAAAAACACTTATCAAAGTAACCTTGCATTGCAAGCACAACAAAAGAACCCCAAAACGTTATCGTTTTAAGTAATATCCGGGAGTACATGTACATATTGCATGTACTATTCAATAAACAGAAAGAAAAAGAAAAAGGAAAGTTAAGTGGGAGTAAGAAAATTTCCATATTGGTGATCTCCTCCTCCACATGGAAAGAGGAAACCTGAAGAAGACAACATCACCAGTCCCATGGAAACCATCCCCAGCATCCACCCAGTCACCATTGCCCCGCACGTCATCCCAACCCCACTACTCCCTCTCTTCCTCTCTACTTCTTCTTCTGATATTCTATTTGATGATGATCTCTTCATCAGCTCTACCACATCATCTCTCTCCTCATCTTCAGTCACCTTCTCCTTCATCTCCTCCTCACCTTCATCATGTTCAAAAACAGAATTATTAAACACCACCATCGGCATTTCCTTGTTATTTTCTTCAACTTCAGAGCCTCCTTCTGCCGCCTCTTCGTTACGCTCCGACGGAGAGCCAATCACGCTATCATCAGCCGATGTCTTGCAGTCGTCGTCGTCGAGGCAGGACTCGGTGCAAGAACATGTCGAACGGCCGTCACCACCATCACCATTACCATTATGATCCACATGATACTGATCAAGTTCCGCGGAGGTCAACGTGAAAGTGTTCCAGTCATGGAAGATTTTCTCGAGTTCCCCGAGTCTCCAAGCCATGTGCTTCAAGTGGTGGGGCTTCGATGGATGGGACGCCATCTCAGCGCACAGCAGAGTCTTCAAGAAGGCGAGCCTCTGCTCCATGTCATAACACTGAAGTTGGTGGCGGCATGGGGTCGTCGAAGGATCTTCTGGCGGAAGAGAGAGGACATGGTTGAGTTGGGCTTCCAGTTCGTTCAGTTTCTTCTGCAAAATTAAGGATCTCTTCGCCATCGTTCGTGTGTCTGACTGAGTGAGAAAGATTATGGGAAGAGGGTATCGGTTACTTTGAAGCGTTTTGATAGGCCTCTACATTTATATTAGTGGGAAGTGGCGGTTGATGATTGGGTAGTGGGCCTATTATTCCTATTCCCACCAAGGACACGTCGGTGTTTTTTATTTATTAAAATGACAATTACACCCTTTCCTAATTTTATCAGAAAAGGGCTTATGCATGCATGCTTACTTACCTGGAATTATTACTTGATCTCGTACCCTTTCCTTTCCTCCCATGCTGCTGACTTACTCGATTAGTCGATTCTTCGATTCGTTGCTTCTCCCGTTCTAAGTAAATAAACATGTCATTAATACTTTCCAATTTCTTTGAAATTGTTATGCATAATTCAAACACGAGGTAGCACACTATTACTAGGTAACAACCACACAAATTTCAATAATTATACAACTAGATGAAATTGCACCATTGTTACAATTGTTGGGTGTGTTTCAAACACAGACCACTCGGAATGTTACTCTTAACCGCTTGAGCTATACTCTTCTACGCATCATTGGGTTTGAAACAACGGTGAATTTCGGCCTACTTCTAATTTAATTTGTGCTGGGTGTGGGTGTCTAAATAAACTCTAAATTTAAAATGAGAGCCCACAGAAATCGGGTGTCCACAGTACTAGTAGATAAGGCCCAGCCAGCCCAGAGTTAGACCGAGTCCAGTGGACTACGACTAACATAACGTAACATGTTCGGCGCCGAAAGCCTCACGTGGGGTCAGAAAAATCACAGGCTCACATGCCCACCACCATTATTCGCACAATATTGCGATTGCCCAGTCAGAGATTCTCATGTCGCTGTAAATTCGACATCCCCTTGGGGCCATTTCCGTCCATGCACCCACCTTAATTACGCGGCGAATCTCATCTTCGACGCCGATCCGAGTCATCAACCTACTACACCAGCTTCTTTCCAGGTCTAATTTCCAATTCTACCCTTGACAGTATCCTTATCCTTTTCCTCGTACCTTTCACAAATTTGTCGCCTTTCTATTTCGTAACTCGTTTTAACCTCAGCTTTCACCATCTTCAATTCTCCCATCGAAATCACATCACAGAAAAGAAGGCCTACCCGCGTAACCAATCATTTTAACTCGTTCAGTTTGACTCACTGAGTTATCACCGTGTTCGCTCAGCTCCGCCATGAGCTGGCTCAGGAGGATCGAGCTCGTCGAGCCCTACTACAGCCCTCCCCTTCTTCTCCGAGAAACAACCTCCATTTTCGCTCCTAAAGCTCTACCTTTCCCGTCATTTTTCGAAGATGTTGAGGAGGATTACGAGCTCGGCTACGCTCTGGACTTCTTCAGTCCTCCCAGCCCCATCAAAACGCCGTCGCTTCTGTCGTACAAGCTGATTCAGCGAGTTGAGAGGCTCGGAAGTGAGATCTTGTTGCAGAGCCTGAGCGACCGAGTCAGTGAGCTGGAGTCGCGGTTTGATCGGCTGGCCAAGGTCAAATCGGGTGGGGATCGGAAATACACGTGGACGGCGGAGATCAAGGGTCCCGAGAAGCACGGCCTTGAACGGAAGTACAAATGGACAACGGAGATCAAAGAGGGAAAGCATAAGAAAAAGGCGGAGAAGGAGGAGGCGACTGACAAGAAGTACAGATGGACGGCTGAGATTGAAGGGAAGGGAGAGATCTCGCGCAAGTACACGTTCACAGCATCGAATGGGGATGATGCAAGTGACAGCAGCGAAACGAAGGAGAAGGAGAAGAAAAAGAAGAAGGATAAGAAGGAAAAGAAGGAAGGGAGGGACACGCACACGCGTCTGGTGGAGATTGAAGAGCTTGTTGATCATGGGGCTGTCGTTCTAAGACAGGTAATATGAAGTTACATTTTAAGCCCTGCATTAGTGATTGAGCTGAATCTCGTATGACTTGAAATTGTTAGACTGTAGTGAGTTTAGCCAAAAAAGAATGTTGGTTTCATAGGATTTGATTCTTTCTTACTTATGTAAAGAAAAACAAAATGTAGTTATAAATTGGATTAGTTTATGTTGGGTCAGTGTGAACATTTCACTTTATTAATATAGATTTTTGATGATGGAGGTAGGCTTTTGCAAAGAGAGCTGGAGCTAGTGGAAAGGCTAAGGGTAAGAGGAAGGAGCTGTCTCCTCAAGATGCAGCAATGATGATACAGATGACTTTCAGAGCTTATCTGATCCGCAGATCGCAGGCTCTCCGGGCCCTTAGAGATCTGGCAGTTGCCAAGTCCAAGTTGAAGGAGATCAGAGCATTGTTCAATAACTTCTCCTACCGCCGCCGTGTAGCTCATGATGCAGCAGAGCGTCAGAGGTTCACTGAAAGAATCATTGTTCTGCTCCTCACTGTTGATGCCATTGAGGTAACTTGAGTGATATCTGTCATCATGGTTTTCACTAAATCCTAAAAACTTTAATTGGAAGACAATGTTGCTGTTTTAAACAATATATACATAACTTGAATGTGCAGTTGCTAGGCAATGTGGATGTGTGTTCTTCTCAGACAAAATTCTCATAATTTTACATCATAAGATTAATCTGATTCCTTATTGAAATTAATTAAAACGATATCATCTCTGGTTACGATACTTGTTTGATGATTATTAGTACCGCGTCTGTTAGAACCTTGTTGAATAATTGACGTCGTCTTTTTATGAATTTTTGTTTCTTCAGCATGTATTGAACTTTTATTTGGTCAAAAGATGTGTGAATTAGTGGTTGGTTCTTAGTACTAAACGCTACCCTGTGAGAATCAAGGAAGACATTACCTAACATAAAACTGAATTCCGCAATATGTTCTTGAAAATATGTCAACTGTTTACTCCAATATTAGATGATCAGAGTGTTATCAACCAACCCTTGATCTTTCTATTGTTGACAACAATGTCTCGTACAGATATGCACACTGCACACAGTTTGGTATTTCTAAATGTGCACACTTGTTAGGTTCCTTGTTTCACTCCATGTCAAAGCAATGATTAAGTTACTGAATGTAATGGGGTTTTGCCAATTTGCGTTGGATATATTAGGGCGCTGATGTAATGGTGCGAGCTGCGAAGAGGTCGATGGTGGATGAGCTGGAAGCAATGCTCGATGCGGTTGACCCCCAGCCTGCTGGAAAATCACTGTCCATGAGGAGGAGGACCTTTGATATGCCAGATGGGGTCATTCAGAGGGAAATTGCTGAAGGTGTGGCGCAGGTTGTCCAAATGCTGGAGCGTGAAGAGAACAGTTCTAATACCTTCGAGGCATGCTTGTAAGTGCAGGGGAATGTGACCAATCACCTCCATTCGGAGGAGGTGTCTCTTGTTGTAGCTGTTACTAGAGAGATGTAGCCTTAGCTGAGGAATTTTAAACTAGATTATGTTCTCCTACTAGCAAGATGTACCCTTGGTTTCCCTCGTTGTGCTTAAGACTTTTGTACGATCTTTGAAGTGCTGCGTTTATATATTTGGTTTTCTAAATCTAGCAAATCCTTTGTTGTGAACTACCTTGAATAACATGCGTGGCAGAGCTTTAGCATCTCAAGTCGTCCATTTGCTCCACTTGAATTTGAGCAGATGCAAGAAAGTTGTGTAAATCTGTGTTGGGCTTCTCTTAGAGGGAGGCCCATCCAAACTTGTTGCATTTTTTGCTTAATTTACTTGGCCCCTTAAGGGATGATCATAATAGCTGTTCAAGCCCAATAACATCCAAATACTTTTAATTTAGACCCTCTCTGGTCAACTAGTGAGCCAGGCTCTTAGTCTTAGTTGGGGGACCCCTCGCCCCGACCCGATTTTATTTGTCTTTTGTATTTATTATTTTCGGTATGGCATTAAATTGGGTTTGAATTCTGTAGTGAGAGAAACGCGCAGTCGACTGTTCTTGGTCCCGGTGCCTCGCCCAAGTTTGAGCCTCTAGCTTTGACCCAACTTTTTTCAGAGTTCAAAATGCCACCAAATCTCATCAACCAAAATAAATTACTTGCAAGTCAGTCAAAAAGCCCTTACTTGAATATTGTTTTCGAGTCAATTTTACACACACGCACACGCACACATCACTACGAAATGGAATATACATCAAAATTATGCATTCAGCCAATCAGGGGAAATGAACGTCGACAGATTATTTTTGTAAATAAATCTTTGTTTTTTATCACTTTATTTTTGTATATATATATTGTGCATTAAAAATAAAAGTAGTAGGTCACGAGTGGTGTCATGTAGAACACAAAAACAACTAGGCTTAGTCAACACAAAACGCTATTACTTGGGAATTAAGAAAACTTCGTGCCTTATAATTAATTATATTAGGTTAACCATTAAAAAACTATATACACGTACAGTTAAGATGGTAGTTGAGGATGCTACAACTTTTTCTAGAAACGGAACTTTTCATCAACCTTTCGTGTTATGCAATGTGCAATCGCACCGAACACTCTTAAGTCATTTAACAACACGACACCAGAGAAAAAGCCTGGAAGATTCTATAATTCAATTAGGTCACGCCATTATGTTATATATTTAATGTGACTTTTATTGAACTTTACGGCTTTTTATTATTATTTACTATTAGGGTTTCCATTTTGTCAAAGTCGATGAGCACACGTTTTCATTGTTTCAACCAATTTCCAGGAAAACTCAGAGTCTTTTAATCTATTATTCATTGGCATAGACTTGTGAAAACAGCAACACTCGGTTTGTACACACGTAGTAGGAAAGCAAAATGTAGCAATGAAAATTCTTCATCTTCTTATAATAATTTATTGGTTTTGTAGTACAACAAAAAGTCGCCAAGTCTATTAGAACTCGATTTGTTTGTTTAAACTAATCTGAATAGTTTCTTTCTGGAATTTATGTCGACCGATTCACTAAAAGAAAAAGAGAAAAAAAAAAAAAAAAAGTCAGCAAAGCTTGAGTTATATTCACATCCGAATCTTCTTCACTATATTCTTAAGACCATATGCATCTTCAAGCACGAAATAAAAACAAGATCCAATAAAAATTACATTGAATTTTTCGACTTATCATCATATTTTGAACTTCCAAATTCTCAACCAAATTAATAAAATAACGTAATTCTCTGCCACAAGCACACACACACAAAAATAATAATAGACGTGCAAGCTTCATTGTAATTGTTTTAAAATAGCAAATTAAAGGGGGGGAAATGGCTAAAAATAGTAAAATCTAGAAAATCCGCATCTCACGGCATTGAAAATGAGATTACGTCGTCGCTTGTACTAACTGCCACTTGGCCCGACCCTGCTCTTTTAATAAAATCAGTCATAAATTAACTACATAGAAAATAGTTAGTCAAACCTCTTGAAAAGGCAACTTTCACTCCTTCTTTTTTATGATTATTTAAAAAATTAAATTAAATTTCCAACAATCTTCCTCGTAGTTTCCATTTCCTGTTTTGGTTTTCTGCTGTCACTGTCTTTGACTAGTTAAAAAAAGATGTGTCGCCAGCTCGGACGGGCCCCGCCCGATCCCACGCGTGTGCCCAACCAAGTCATTCATAGTACAACTTGTTGCTTCCATTCCAAGTGGACATTAGAAATGACACTAGACGAGTGTGGTCTTGTATTGTAAAACTATGAACTTAATCGTATTATATTCGATAACTCAATTCATAAAAATTATTTTCGAACATGTATTAATCTTAGTATTAAGAAAAGTTTGGTATACTATTGGTGTCGTCGTTGTTGTCGTGACAATATAATACATTGATTGTACATGACGTAAAATTTAATATTACCAATTAGTATTGATGTGACACATGCATTAGAGCCTTATCTTTATATATTACCATTTTATTTGGGTAGATTCATGGACGAGGCTCCAAAAATTTATTCATAGTTATTATGAGAAGTAAATTGCATGGTTCATCAATTTGCTAATTGTGCTTTGAATATGAGCTTTCGATCAATCAAGTCCATTGAGGTAGATGAGAAGAGGTAAAACAAGTGCCCAAATCTTTGTACGAAGCCAAAAAAAAACAGGCCAGAGTTTCTCTCTCTCAAGCACATGCAGATACGCATCAAGCAATGTCGTTTTGCTATACACATCATCCACGTCTTTCTCGCCCACTGGTTCTTCAGATGCCACGCAATTCAATCGTGTGGCCAATGAAAGACGTGTAGGCCCGTCATCTCCCTGTCAGCGCCACGTGGGACCACCCTCTTTTGGGTATTATTCTTGTCAACAAGACTGACAGACGCACCGCCACCGACGACCACCAACTTGCCCCTGAAAGCGACGACACGTTCCATACACCTCCAGCACTTACGAGGTGGGCCCCGCTATACAACGTGGCCACGTCAGCTCCGACTCGATCACAAGTGTCCTCACGCGCTTTGCCACGAAACTCCCGCCGTACGTGTCCCCCTTGGATCCTCTGGCCCCCACTAACTCCCTCTCCTTTTTCAAATATTTTATTTTTCCTTTTTCAGTTACAAACCGAAGCTATTATTTTATTAAACCCCGCCACCAAAATCCACTCTCCGCACCCCTCAAGCCAAATACCACGCGCGCCCTCCATAGTAGCGTCTGCTACACGAGCGGAGCTGCGACGGCGTCTCAGGTCTTTTTCGGGTTTTGCCGGGTTGGATTGTGGAGCACGTTTCTCGTGGGTGACCCGAAACGCTATAAATACAAAGACCCTAAATTTGAGGGCTTTCTTTCTTCTCTCTCTCTTTCTTGGCTCGCTCATTGCCTTTCCATTGATTTCTGGTTCTATACGTTTTTGCCCTTTTTATTAGTTTCTTTTCTAATTGGGCGCTTGATTCCCGATTCTCCACCAAATTTTTTTCCTATTATTTTCGATTTTCTGCGCAGCTCGTTGCTTGCGGATTAAGGTGAATGTTTACAATCGTTGTTGTTATTGTCATTTTCTTTTAAAGCGCCTACCTTTCTAAGTCATCTGTTTGGCCGCCGAGAAAATAATACCTTTTCTTCTTTTTTTCAAAGCTGAGGCTGTGTCATTTGTTTTAAGAGGCTGCTGGTGAAGAATGCTTCTTTCTTTCTTGCTTTCCCCTTTCGTTTTCCTCTGTTTTCTTGGCTGCCAAACAGAGCATTTTGGAGTTTTCCATCCGCCTCACCAGTGGTTATTATTGGCTCCTGCTTAATTTCACAATTTTGTTTTGAAGGTTTCTGCATCCGCCCCGGCATTTCGAAGACTGCCTAGCATTTCGGATAGAAATTCCTCAAATTGGGTACGTCGTCGTTCGTTTCCTCATCTTATTCTTCTCTTCTTTATCTTCAGCTTTCTCACGTAATGTTATTTGGAAATGAATTCGTGTGAGTGCTTGTTGTCTGGTTTAGAAAGGAGGAACCTTTCAGCTCTTAAGAGCTTATTAGTTAATAAAGTTTTGATTTTTATCACTCATGAGAATTGGGTTGTCTTAATAATTCAGATTTACGAATATGAAACTAATACCCCAGTTCCCCGTGTTAGTTAATTAAGATTTTATTTCCTAGTTAAGTTTTTCTAACCGCCAAAACGGATTATGTCAACATTGTCTCCCATTGAGTTGTTTTCGGTTGAGCTGATGTGATATCGTTCTTTGCTTTCATCTTTGATTTTTTTACTCCAATTCCATTTTATTTTCTATTTTCTTTGCTTCTATGCAAATGATTGGTCAAATGTCGATTCATGTCGTAATCGCGTAAACTATTCTAAAGCGAGGGAAATTAAAAAAGAAAGAAAAGTCATAATCGTTGAAGTCATAGTGTTTTCTTGGGCAATCTCTACCCTTGGGTTTGGTCTTGGTTGTATTTTCAAGATTGCCCAGAAACAGAAAGTAACCATACAACCTCTACCCTTGTATGCTTGAAAAGTATATAATCTTTTCCTGTTGGTGGTCCTTTTTTTCTGTCTATTTCAAAGCTTAAAGATTCCATGTTTCATGTAGGCCCTTTTTTTCTGTGGTTGTACATGATATGTTTCCCCCCCAACTATGTGGGACATGGGAGCTTCTTATAATATGCAGCTACCGATCACATGTTTTTTCTAACCAAATATCAGCTGCACCAAACACTTCCAAATATTCTGTGTCATATCCATTGCTGAAGAATCTGCAATATTTTTTTGTGTTCCTCTGTGTCTGCGTATAATAATGTAGGTGATTTATGCATTAACACAGTTGGTTTGTTCTACAATTTGATCGAGTTCAATCATACACTGCTTGAAACCTCCGATCCATGTCATGCTGGACGTTTCTATGCTTTATAATACAATAGCAGTAGTACAAGTAGTTTGGAAAGCCTTCAAGTTCTAGTTTTTCCCCTTGAGCTAATTGCTGAGTTCCCTATTTGTCTGGTTCGATATAGGAAACTGAGAAGAGAACTGAATCTGGATCCGATGGACCTGAAATCAAATCATGCTGCTCCTGTTCTCACTGATCCTACACCCTTGAGCAAGTCAAGACTTGGTGTACATTCCAGCCGGTTACCATATTCACCTCCTGGAGCAGCTTTTTCTGCAGGTCTATTCCTAACAATCCCTAGGAGAAAGGCTGGATTACTTGATGATGTCCGCTCTAACTCTTGGCTTGATGCTATGAAATCTTCGTCGCCTCCTCACAGAAAGATAACAAAGGATGTTAACAACGAGCCTGTGGCAAATGAGGCTGATATTGCTTATCACACTTGGATGGTAATAATTTTTTCTACCTGTGTGTTTCAACCCTGATTGGTTTTGACAAATTTCCAAGTTATTTATGCAGTACTCCACATCTTTCTGTCTAATCTTGCAGGTTAAGTATCCATCAGCACTTACATACTTTGAACAAATCACCAATTATGCCAAGGGCAAGAGAATAGCATTATTTCTGGATTATGATGGGACTCTTTCACCAATTGTAGATAACCCTGACTGTGCCTTTATGTCGGATGCTGTAAGAATATCTAAATAGTGTATATTTTTCGTCTAAAACTTAACCCTCTTTTTTTTCTTCACTCTACTTGCTCATCAAAGATGTATTAATCTTTGCAGATGCGCGCAGCTGTAAAAAGGGTGGCAAAACATTTCCCAACAGCAATTATTAGTGGAAGAAGCCATGACAAGGTGATTTTTAGGTTGCGTCTTAAATGATGTCATGACATACTCTTTGGCAATCATCTGTTTGTTTATCTTTCAACCATCTTTAAGGGTGCTTTCTGAATTTGACCACTCCATGTCCTATGCCTTATTCTTTCAGGTATATGAGTTTGTAGGACTAAAAGAACTCTATTATGCGGGTAGTCATGGGATGGACATAATGGGCCCTGTTAGACAATCTACCGCTGATGACCACAGAAATGGTTTTACGACTACTGACAAACAGGTAATTGACTACAAGCTCTATCTCTCTCGCATACTCTCTCTCTCTCACACACACACACACAAAATACACATTTGGTTGTGTTTTTAATTTATTCTGTCCTTTTATAATTTTTGTTTGGTGAATGCAGGGTAAGGATGTTAATTTGTTCCAGCCTGCAGCTGAATTTTTACCTATGATTGGCGAGGTTAGTAAATTTCCTCTCTGCATTGGCGTGCATCTGTGCAATAACCTACAATTTTCCTTTTCTGTAGAAAATGACAAGATTGCGTTCTGGTTTTTATTCTTGACCAGGTTTATGAATCCCTTGTTGAAAGTACCAAAGACATTGAAGGGGCTAAAGTTGAGAATAATAAGTTCTGTGTCTCTGTACATTACCGCAATGTAGATGAGAAGGTAAGTCTTTTTTAAGAGTAGTAACTTGATTAATTATGACTTTGAGGTTTTTCTTTTTTAAATGAAAAATAAACTTAGCAGAGGGAGCCTTTTCTTTTGTTATTCATTTTATTTTCGTTTTGTGTTTACTTATTTTTTACTTTCTCTTCAGAGTTGGCCTGCAGTTGCACAGTGTGTCCACGACATTCTTAAAGACTACCCACGTCTCCGTTTGACTCATGGGCGGAAGGTATTCTTTAAAGCCAAAATGCAAGCTGATCTATCTTAGTTTCGGCTTTCATATTAATCTGTTTATGCAATGGTAATTCTTATTCAATCTATTTTTGTTCTGTTTCTGTGTTTGTAGGTTTTAGAGGTACGACCTACAATAAACTGGGACAAAGGGAAGGCCGTCACATTTTTACTTGAATCTCTTGGTGAGTATTTCTTTTGGTGTTTATATCTTGCTCTTATTAAAGTATTACGCCGAGGAAATCATTGAATTCCATCTTATTCTGTGCTACAATGAAAATTTTGTATTAGGGTTAAGCGATTGCGAAGATGTGCTCCCAATATATATTGGAGATGACCGCACGGATGAAGATGCGTTCAAGGTAAAATCTGGAAGTGTCATTAGGAGGTGTTTTGATGGACTTCTACCAAATCAATTGAACTAACTTAATGGGACTGTAACAGGTCTTGAGGGAAGGAAACAGAGGTTATGGCATTTTAGTCTCTGCTGTGCCCAAGGAAAGCAATGCATTTTACTCTCTCAGGGAACCCTCAGAGGTATAGCTCCCTTTAACACAGAATTTCTAAGTACTTTTGAAGTTAAAGTAACACACAGCCCCCAACTTTGATTAATTTGTGTAATTTATGTAGGTGATGGAGTTTCTCAAGTCACTGGTGATGTGGAGGAAGTCAAGTGCTCTATAAAAATACTGCATAGATTTTTACATAGAAGAGATAATCTTGATATGCTTATACGATGAAAGCAACCTACTTATTTTAAGTTGTTTAGAAAGGAAAAAAGTATACCAACAAGAGGTTTGGGGAGCAGGCTTCGCTTGGAAGAAGACCTCGCTTTAGTCTGTGTGCTCATAGCTTCTTGCCTTTTTTTGGTCGTGAAAAGCTTTGTGCCTCAATTGTAAATTCCTTTTGCTTAATTTATCTTCTGGTTTTTACTGAGGGAGGTGCCTTCATTCTTTTCTTCTTTCTTTCTGACATGTATCAATTATTCATTCCTTCTTTTTATTTTTATTTTTCTCCACTCCTCTTGGATTTTGGTTAAAGTATAATATATCCCTCATGGGGTCATTACTTGTTGGACTTTTTGTGAAATGGGTCATTTGATTCTATGATGAGGCCCAACCAGAAAGTTTCTCTTTCTCCATAGAACTTATGTCAGGGATGGATGAAGGTGAAGAAGCACTTGTAATCTGAAGCATGAATTTGATGGGTAGTATTTTATTGTAAATGCGTAGGCCATTATTAGGAATGATCCCAAAAGAAACCAGAAACAGTTGATCTACTAAAGTTTCTAGCACGATCCTAAAAGAAACAAAAAGTCTAGACATCCAAGATGACCCAAGTTGTGAAAGCAGCACTAGATCTAGAAGACGTGAACAACGAGTTCCATTAAGAACGTTGGGAATTCATACAAGATGTTTCTTTAACAACCATGATCAATCTCTAATTTCTGTTGCCCTTGAAACTTTTATGCTTTTTGCTCCTAATTTTGTGGACCTACCATTCCTTCCTCATGCAATTTTCAACACTTCCAGAAATCAAACAAACAACGACTCTGAATGTTAGATAAAGGGTTTTGTGAGATTTGGAACAAAAGGGTTGGTTTAACACATGATCAAGATCCGACGATTGATAGATAGATAGATAGATAGATACTGTTATATATTTACGTGAAATTTGGGGCAAATCAGACAGATCCACATGTTCCCATGTTCCTTCGTTTCATGGTATTTCAAATTCTTTGTAGATCCGTGTCGTTGTTACTTTCCATGCACATACCCACATTAACTGCAATAATCAACTAGATAATGTTTTTTGGTGTATCTGTTTATTTGTTACATCTAACAAATTTGAGCTCATACGTCACTTCTACTGCGTCATTATCATCAAACATACCTGAACTCTTAACTCTCCTCCTCACTAGATAAGAAACAGTAATTACGTGTTATTTTTCTTCTTCTTTTTCCGTTGGAAGAGAGAAACGAACAAACCAAACATGTTTACTTGTTATCATTTGTGATATAGAATATCATATCCGGCCCCTAATCGGCTTGTTATCATCCCTAAATGAACCAAACTTGTTTACTCAATGATTTGTATAATTATCTTTAACTCTGTGAATCAATCCGTTCTCTCTGTTCCTTTCCGCACTTGGAACTCCCACCACATTACACATAATAATATTATATTTATTCCGCTTACTTTAATTTTTGTCTTTGGCCCTTTGAATTATTATCTAGGTTTTTTGGCCTTGCAATTATTATCAAGTTATCCATCATAATTTATTGGTATGTTCATCATCTATCCGGTATCCCAAACTGTGTGATACTCTGGTAGCCACGTTTTTTGATATGGACCCTTCGACAACCCTCTTTTGTATGTTTTCTTTCTTTTTCATCAATTTCCTTTTTGTTTTTCTATTGCATTATTCATCATTTTATTTTAATATTCTTTTATCAAATTGGAGCATGTTTTTTAAGCTTAAACAAATCACTCACGTTTTTATTTTCTTAATTTCCTGGTCCGCATCACATTTTGGTTTTAACTTATAACCCAAATTAGTGGTCAAGTTTGATTTGAGATTATCCCAAACGTCTCTTTTATGCAAAAAAAATATTGTCACGATTTGTTGTCGTATTTGTGAAATGTACGACACCAAGTGAAGAGACGTTTTAGAGTTTAGACATCCAAGCCAAGACTCAATACTCAATATATTATTACAATAATATTTTGCTTTACGTACAATCTTCATCTTCGAATTTGTTGGCCATGTCATTATTATAGATCGAATGCATTATTTGTACTATTTTAAAAATAAATAAAAAGTCGATCGTATGAATTGAGAACTACCCAAACCCAATAACTCTTTTATGAGCAAAAAACAAAAGAAAAAAAATACTAACAAAAAACTTTGTAAATATGTAATTAATTACTGCCAAACTTGTGGAGAAAGGGAGACAAGTGCCTAACCAAAATACTATCTCCTTTTTACCATGACTAACCTAATGAAGGATTAAGGATTAACCAGCATACTATATGATGTGATCTCCGAAATCTTAAATCTCCTGTTTAGCACGACTAACCTAACTACTTAAAAAGTTTTAGATGACACCTTTTATGGAAGCCCAACTAATCGTTTTAATTTTCACATGCCCAACTAATTTGTCAAAGTCCACATCTGGGGGGGCAAACCTTCCCCACTTGCAAAATTGACTCCTCTTGCTATAGGGATTACAAACAAGTTAATTTACAATTTCCCGGTCACACAAGGATCATTCCCAAATTAAACCTTTCTTTGGGTTAATTATACGAAAACTTACTAACTTGATTGTCAAAGGATTCTTGACCAACACCACATTGATATCTTCTTATTTTTGTTACTAGATTTCGTGTTTCCACACGAATTACTTGTAAGATAATAAAATTTCTTTATTTTCACTTTTAGGAAAGATGTTTCAAGTTTGAATCATACACAAAAAGGGTTGGATGATTAGCATATATATAAATGGAGAATGCAAACCATTAACCCTTGTATTGTACCTGCATTGATAAATTTCTCTCTCTCTCTCTCTCTCTCTCTCTCTCTCTCTCTGTGAATTGGACAACCACCAATCTCCATGCTTGTATCTCAATACCAATAACCCATATACTACAAAGCCTACAAGCCTTTGCTGAGATCTACAACTTAGAGGGGCTTCTGATTCTCCCTCATTCTCTATTTAAACCCCATTGAATTTATTTATCAACACTCTCTTCTCTCTCAAACCCCACTTTGCAGAGAGACCACTATGGACACCAACACTACTTCCTACACTCCCTTGCCCGGAGACCCCTTCCTCTCCGGACCTCCGGCGACTCCCCGGAGACCCTTGAAGGGTTTTGCAGTGATCTTTGCCTCCGTCATTTTTCTCATGTCCTTGGTCGCATTAATCATCAATCAAGGCCCACCCCAACAAGATGGTCACCACCATGAAAAACAGTCAGCTTCTACTGCTTCATCAGAGACGGCGTCGTTTTCAAGACTGCCTAGAGGAATAGCACAAGGAGTCTCAGCCAAATCCAACCCATCTTTTTCCGACGAAGCTTCTTATAATTGGACCAATGCTATGCTTTCTTGGCAAAGAACAGCCTTCCATTTTCAACCAGAACGTAATTGGATGAATGGTAGGTACACTCACAGCTTTTAATTTCTTTCTTTTTCTAGCGCAAGGTCTCAATTAAGTACTAACTTAAATGATTTTTTAATTTATTTTGACTAATATAATCAATGGTAGGTTAGATATGTCTCCATGATTAACTTTCTGAATTTGACATCATTCCAAATATGCTTTTGGATTTGTTTCTTCTATGTTCCTTATTATTGTTTTATATGAGACTAATCAAATTTCTTTTCATCTTCCAACGCTGTTCTTTCTTTTGGCTGCTGCTTTCTCCTACTTCAGATCCTAATGGTAAGTTCTTATGAAAACTCATTATTTACTTCTTTTTTTCTTTATATTTACAGCACTTGAGTTTTGTGTTACGTTTTTTGGGGTTGGTAATTCTGAATTAAACCATCTTTTAAATTTGCCAAAGAGACTTACAAACCAGAGGTCTCAGATTCGAACCCACATGACATCTTGGTTGTGTGTGTGAAAAACCCCCTCCCGTGCAATTCACTCCTTTTTGTTTCCTACTTTATATGAAACTAAATAGGAGAGATATATGAAAACATTAACTAATGCAAATTGCATGCCTCATGTGTTCTATTGCTGTCCATTAGGTTTCCCTTTTTATTTATCTTTTCGCATTGCCATAAATTTGTGATGCATACAGCTTATATATAACTAAATATATAATAAATTTCTTTTCATATAATAAACTGAAAACTAAATACCATTTTCATTAAAAAATACAAATTAGGAAGATTTACTATCATACCCAATTTACAAACACACCAAAAACAATAAGAGGTAAAAACTAAGCATTAATAATAGAATGGTCACACCATAAACAATGGAATCCCAGCAAAACACTGTTGCTTTATGAGTTGTGGCCAATGGACTGCACAGTCAGGGGACCACCTTTACCCACCTAATCCCCAATCAAACTTCGCCACTTGGCACACATAAGGGCCACAATGATTTTAGACAGATGTGTTTCTTTCTAGATATGATTTTAAAAAAAAATAAAAAACAGTTGTTGGTCTTTTTTTGGGTCAAAGTAATTTTTTGGTTTTGATAGATGTGATTTGTCCAATAAATTTAGCAATCTGCCCCCGTCTACGTGGAACATACGGTACACCCACCGTTCAAAGCATCGATGATTGGAGTTAGGTGCTTGTTGTGGGTCCATATGTTTGCTGACATCATCTATCACGTGCTCTTCAGTATTGATCTTATTATAATTTAATTATAATCAATTAATCAAATTACTCATTTGTGTAGGTCCAATGTTTTATAAGGGATGGTATCACCTGTTCTACCAATACAACCCGGACTCTGCTTTGTGGGGCAACATCACGTGGGGCCACGCCGTATCAACAGACCTGATCCACTGGCTCTACCTCCCGCTGGCTATGGTCCCCGATCGATGGTTCGATGCCAACGGCGTCTGGACTGGGTCTGCGACCATTTTACCCGATGGCCAAATCGTAATACTATACACTGGCAGCACCAATGAGTCTGTGCAAGTACAAAATCTTGCCTACCCTGCCAACCTATCCGATCCCCTCCTCCTGGATTGGGTCAAGTACTCGGGTAACCCGGTCCTAACTCCCCCAGCAGGAATTGGATCCACCGATTTCCGTGACCCAACAACCGCATGGATCGGGCCGGATGGCCTATGGCGAACTACCCTCGGGTCAAAGGTCAATAAAACTGGCATTTCAATTGTGTACACCACCGCTAATTTTATAGACTACGAGCTATTGGACGGGGTTTTGCATGCAGTCCCGGGTACTGGTATGTGGGAGTGCGTGGACTTTTACCCGGTTTCTATAAATGGGTCCACGGGTTTGGAGACGTCCGTGAATGGCCCAGGAGTTAAGCACGTGTTGAAGGCCAGTTTGGATGATACGAAAATGGATCACTACGCAATTGGAACTTACTTTGTGGAGAACAATACGTGGATACCCGATGACCCGAAAATGGATGTGGGTATCGGGTTGAAGTGTGACTATGGGAGATACTATGCATCAAAGACATTTTATGACCAGAACAAGGAGAGAAGGATCCTGCTTGGTTGGATCAATGAAACTGATACTGACACTGATGACTTGGAAAAAGGCTGGGCCTCCCTTCAGGTATATTATATGAACCATTTCTCAAAACCAATATTTTTCTTCGGCCTCACATTAAAAAAAAAAAAGCAAAATTGAATCAAACCCAGATAATTATTTGCAAAATTGAATAAAACCCATATTGATTACTTTGTGTGCAGACCATTCCAAGGACTGTGCTGTTTGACAATGCAACTGGAACCAATTTGCTTCAATGGCCAGTGGAAGAGATTGAAGACTTGAGATTAAACAGTACAGAGTTTAGCGATGTCTTGGTTGAGGCAGGGACGGTTGTGCCGCTTGATATTGGAACAGCTACACAGGTTTGTCTAAGAATATGTAATCTTTGTTATATACATAATAATAATCATATTTTTTTCCTAATTTATAACGTATCTTTTTCTTGCTTGAAAATGTGGACAGCTGGACATATTCGTCGACTTTGAAATAGAAGTATTGGAAACAGAGAGTGTAAATGGCAGTGTAGGTTGCGGTGACGGGGCTACTGATAGGAGCACATTGGGACCATTTGGCATTTTGGTCATTGCAGATGAGACTCTTTCTGAGCTAACCCCTGTTTATTTCCGAGTTTCCAACTCCACCGATGGGGATATCACGACTCATTTCTGCGCCGACGAAACAAGGTTTGCATCTTTAAGATTGCCCATCAAATTAATTTTCACTATGAAATTAATCTTACAAAACAATAACATGTTGGCTTTTGATGCAGATCTTCTAAGGCTCCTGAAGTCTACAAAACAGTTTATGGAGGCCAAGTTCCTGTATTGGATGGTGAAACATATTCTGCCAGAGTATTGGTAACAATTTCTCTGCTTACCAAGTTTATATTTGTTGAAAATCCAAAGGGGTTGTTGAAATTGTGATCTTTTTCTTAATTTTGGTGTTGAATGTTGCAGGTTGATCATTCAATTGTGGAAAGCTTTGCACAAGGAGGTAGGACGGTGATTGCGTCGCGGATTTATCCAACGGAAGCAATCTATGGAGCAGCAAGGCTATTTTTGTTCAACAATGCAACTGGAGTGAATGTCAAGGCCACCCTCAAGATTTGGCAACTCAATTCAGCCTTCATTCATCCTTTCCCATTACACCAGATTTGATCGGTGACATCAAATTAAGGAATTCTTGCAGCAGAGCAAGGCCAGTTGATTAATCAAATCTATTGCCGCAAATCTCCTTCATTAGGATCATAAATTTTGTGGCAAGCAAATGCCAAGTGAGCGTCATTGTTATTTAAACCTTTTTTTTTCTTTCTTCCTTGTTTGGGTTGTACCATTCAGTTTGTAGTTAGGCATGCCCCTCAGCCATATATGTTGATTCAAGTTCCAATAGTATTAAATTAATAAAGTGAAAATTTTGCTCAATGAACTAAAAATTCCTCTTGATTTTCCATGTCCTACAAAATAAGGATGACCAGAGTTTGAATATGCATAAGGGCAAAAGAAATCATTCCAACTTGTTATCATTGTACATTATTTGTTCTTTCAAGTGTCCATAACAACTACTTGTTACGAGGAATACCGTGTCGAATTTCAAAGTGTGTTTGGGATTCAAATGCATCAACGACTGTGAATCAATCACGTACCCAAGTCCTGACTAACCCTAACATCTTCCGTTGTAATGATACTAAGTTCGGTTTGACAAATTTTGGGCCATGAAAGCCATATTGGGCATATGCATGTTATATTGGGTTTCTTTTTGGACTGAGGAACCAACCAAGCCAACCACATGTGCTGGTGCTTACTTTAATTAAATTTTGCTACTCCTACACATACATGACTAGCCAGTCGACCGTTAGTTCTATTTTTTTTTATAAAAAAAACTCCTGATGTAAAGTTTTTAAATTGTGAAGCATATTTGACTTTTATTTCCAATGCTGCATCTTTTTGGCCCCATCGATGCAGCCAAATACTCATCCCTGAAAAAGAAAGATGCAGCAGTTTCTGCTTAATTTATGGATCATGGCTAAAGTATCATTAATTAATCTTTTAGGTTTTTGAATGGAAGCCAGCCTCTATGTATAAATTTGTTAATATAATGCTGTGTCTTCTACGTTGTCATTTCATTCTTATCCCAAAGCTTTTATCTTTTTATCTTATATGGTTTTGTATTGGTTCCATGTTCTTATTTTACCAAGAGTTTTGTTCCGGAGTAGAATTTTAATGTCCATATGGAAGATAGACATTTAATTAGGAATGTACTTTTGAACTACCACAAATTTGAATCAAGCAACCGGCTTCAGATGCCAATAGAGTCTTAAAAGGTTTCGTAGAATCTCAAGGGGTATAAAAGAAGATGTATAAAAAGTTCGTAAAGTTTACACAACCACAATGTAGTTCAACAATCCTAACTGTATGTATATAGATAATGCTTCAAGGATCTTTCTTTCAAGACATCATCTAAACTCGAAGTTGTTTGGTCATGGATTATGTGCAGAACGCATGTACGATATACTAATTTAATTGCAAAATTTTGTACAGTCATCTACTTGTAAACATGGGCGGATCCACATAGGGGCAAGAGGGGTCAATTGACCCCGCAAGCCCGGAATTCATAATTGAAGGTGAAGATGTTGACCCCTGCAAATTGCCCACAAACTGCTTGATGAAATACTCCAAAAGGCGCAGCACACTAGCCCAGCAGGCAGGAGACGATGTTGTACAGATTGCCTTATTTCCATTTTCAACATTTAAGTAAATGTCTTTGTCCTGTTACTTTCATTTATTTTTATTTTACTCCATTTACTTAAGTTTACAATGTAAATACGGAAGTACCCCCCATTTGGATTCAAATAAAAATATTAGAAAATCAAATTCCCACCAAATCAAAATATGAAAAATCGATTTTAGTGCAAAGTACGATTTAGGCTAAAAATGATGGCTCATTAAGTCAATATATATTTCATATTAAAATCCCATAAAATCAAGTTTTCTTATTTGATATGTAAGCAATAAAAGCCGCCAAAAATTATCTTGAGAAAATGATTATTCTGAAAAATCAATTTTCATACTTGGCCAATATTTTTACATAAAACAATTTTTCAATATGTATGATATGAATGCATGAAGGGACCCAAGGTCAATCTAGGTAAAAAACCTTAGATGTTCAATCCACAAAGAGTTTTACAAGAATAACCTAACTCTTACGTAGTGAAGAAATATTTTCTTGAAAAAGCTCCCCTAAGACAATACTCGTAGGGGTCCAAAGTTTGAGAGCTAGAGCCCAAAAGAAATGCAGATAAAACCCAAAATCAAAATGACAACGGACCTAAAAAATGACGTAAATGCCCAAAAATGAGCAGGATTGCACTAATATATGCCAGCTCTTACGTCAAATAGGACGAGACGCCTTGAGAGGCGAAGAGAATTGCGCTAATTTTTTAGTTTACTAGAGATATTTCTGGTTTATTGTAGTGTGTATCTATTTTTTGAAGTTGATGCAGTTCTTTTTTATAATGAACAAGAGTGTTTTGTATGGTTTTATCTATTAACTATGAATTAGAATATTATCGTTTCATTTCAATGGGTTTCTTTTGTATAGAATTTTTTTTGACCTTTTACACGTTGACCCCCGGAATGAAAATTCCTGAATCCGCCACTGTTTGTGAAAGTTGAAAGACATGTCCCTTTTACTTGGTTAAATAAGACTAGGTCGCTCATCTTTGTTATAGTTGTTGTTATTTGTCCTTGTAGCTTGTACTATCTTTTATTCAAAATGTCCCAGGACTTTGTGTTAATGTCATTTTATGCTCTGCCTGCAGAGGTTTCTTTTGCTTTTCATTATTATTATGTTGTTGCAAGCCATGTGCAAGTTAGTTGCTTCCTGCCAACGCCCAGGATATAAAAATAAGCAAAGGACAAGTTTTCTTCTTCTTTATATTATCTTAGGCAATACATTCCATTTGTTCTTTTTTTAATCACAATTCAAATCGCTAATTTTTTATTATTATTATATATATATATATATATATATAAATAAAGAAAAATTAAAAAAAGGAGAGAATTGAACTAGTACTGTCCCAGTTGCCTATTTTGTGTGTCCATGCACATGGTTAGTAAGACTTGATCACAAATTATTAGTGGCACACCAAACTCATTAACACTCTCATTCAATTGGACCAATTGACAGGCGTATCACTTTCCCAACAATAACCTCATTATAACCTTAATTACATCACAAGTTTGCCAAATTCTCATTAATCATTATTGTCTTCAGACCCATATTTGTCCACTTACGGTTGCCGCCACTTTAAGCTCTTCCCTGGTCGGTTGACGATAATTAGTTTCTGAATTGAAAAATAAAAGAATTTTATAGCATAGCCAAATTGAACAAAGCCGCTCTCCATATCAATTTTGGATTCTATTGCCCCATGCTCATGCTGCTGCCACAAAACCTTAACCCTCACGAAAACTCCACCAAACCAACCTCTATTTTTCAAAACATATAAATATTTAATATATGTAGATATGGACTTAGTCAAGTTGCATGATTAGAGCGGATATGCTCTCCATTCTGTATCCAAATTTGAATCTCCACCGTAATTTAGATTAAAATATAATATCGTTTATATTAATAAAAACAATTAATATATACAAATACATTGTTTGAAATTTACTAATAAAGTATAGAATCTATATGAAACAAATGTTAAGTGAAAATCAAGTTTAAGCATATGCACATTAATGCTCCGTTTGAATATGTTAATAAACCCCTTAATTAATATATGCAATGTATTTTATATTCTGATTTTCTTTGTCACAATCTATTTGATTTTTTTCCTCCACATGTCATTTCAGAAAAATTGAATCTAAGAAATATAAACTGAACACATCATTTTTAAAATAAAAAAATATAAGGGAAATAGTACAATAAGGATATTTGATTGAGGTCAGACAAATTTGGGTAAGAAAACCCCTATTTTTCCCAAAAAAGAAAGAAGATTAATGGCACGGAGAATAAATTGCCATATCAACCCGATCATGCCACCTCAGCAACGAGTGGTCCATCCAAAAAAGGTTTTTTACTTTTTAGAAAATCATTCAAATGAAGGAAAACAACGGTGGAATAGAAAACCGTGTAATCTGCGTGTTCTGCTTCGGTTGGGACGTGTACAACCAATAACAAAATAAAATCACAGTCAGCAAATAAGGGTGGGGCCTGAAGCCGTGCATGTTGTGGCTTTTTCAGAGATGAGAACGTTAGAAAATCTGGGCGAGCGCGAGACGCCGAAAATTGTGCCTTTGTGTTAGTGGGCCAGCTGCTCTGTGGACTCTCCTTCGCTGTCAACTATTTTGATTCGCCGTCCCGCTCGTCACCGCCAACATCCGGTAAATCAGACAATATATGGTGTGTATATATATGTAAATTTTGTTTTTTATGCTTACATATTTTCTTCAAAATCAAATAATATTCGTTTGTGATTCTGTTTTCCCAAAGGAAAAAAGAAATCAAATCAATATTAGGAATGAATTAGCCTTTTCCCAACATCTTGTTAATTTTTTTTTTGTTAATTAAATATATTATAAAGGAAGGTCCTCGTCCCTTAAGGACATTCTAATGATTTGGAGCTATATATACACATATATATATGTATATATTTTTTAAATACAAGTGATAGTTTAAATTATAAGATAATTTTATATTTTTTATATGAGAGTTTAGGTTTCCAAGTCATGTGAAGAAGATTGTATTTTAGAATCTAATAAAAAAATGACTGTTACATAACCCTTTGTTATATGCTAACTCTTGTATTTTATAACCAAAAAAAATGTCACTGCCATGTCAAATTAGGTTATGGTAAATCCGAAAATATTTTTATTTATGGTATTTTTTAGCACGAAAGATTTTGTTTTTATGGTCTAAAAAAATAAAATTCAATTGATAAATAAATAGAAACTGAACCGGTTGAGGCAGTCACCTGTCACCGTCCTAAATATATGCGCGTTAGGCCACAATCGATGAACGGAGTGGTTGTAGCATGATACAGTGCGTGACTCGTAGCTTTCTCCATCCTTCTCTTACAGACTAAGAAGAAGAAAAAACTTCCCCCCGTTTTCACACTCAACCTTCGTTTTTGCTCACTCTATTTCTCTCTCCTGCTTTGATAATGTAAAAGAAGTTCTCCAAATCCCAGAAAATTCGTCTTTGATTTCATAGAAGCTTACACTCATACATATAGTTTTCTGTTTCAGACGCTCATGGCTCTGTTTGGGCTCTCTCTGTTCACTCTGTTTTCTTTGACCCACATTGCTCTGCTTTCAACTCTCTGTTCCGCTGCAGACCCGGTCGTCTCCTTTGACTTCCGCGTCTCTTACATTACCGCCTCCCCGCTCGGCGTTCCTCAGCGGGTACGCTTATCTCTTTTATTTCATTTGGCTTTACTTTGTTTTTACTGCTGTGTGAGAAAGCGGGCGATTTTTGGTTTACATTTTGGCTTTGAATCTATTGGAAATGCCATTATTGACTTTTTTTTCTTTATGGGTTTTGTAGTTTTATGTAATTTTTTTCAGTAAATCCATGGGTTATGTTGTGTGTGGTATTCTATCAGAGTCGAGGGTTTATGTTGGGGTTTTTCATAAGGGTGCTTATAAGTCATTTTCTATGCGGGGTTTGGGTTTTTCAACGATTTTGTGTTCATTTTCAGTACATATTCATGGATATATTTGGTCCTGATGAGGAAAATTGGTTGTTCTAAACCCTTCTACGCAAGGGTTTTCCACACCATTTTGTAATCATTCATATATTTTTGGCTACGTTTGGACGAGTGATATAGTTTTTAGGCTTTGTCTTGTATCTCACATGATTAGGAGTTTGAGTCTTTTGAGTAGATCAACATTTAACTTGCATTACTTGTTATTGTTGGAATTTTGACTGCAGGTTATAGCAGTTAATGGGAAGTTTCCTGGTCCTCCTATCAATGCTACTACAAATAACAATGTTATTGTCAATGTACACAATGAATTGGACGAGAATCTCCTCCTTACTTGGTAGGCTTCACCAGAACGTTCATTTTATTTCATGAAATGGAGTGTTTTTGAGATGCTTGAGATGATTGTCTATGACAGGTCTGGGATCCAAATGCGGCGCAATTCATGGCAGGATGGTGTTCTTGGCACAAATTGTCCAATCCCTCCTAAATGGAATTGGACTTATCAGTTTCAAGTTAAGGATCAGATCGGGAGCTTCTTCTACTTCCCATCTTTAAATTTTCAGAGAGCAGCAGGGGGTTTTGGTTCCTTTCATATTAATAACAGGGAAATTATTGCAATTCCTTTTAATAAGCCTGATGGGGATATCTTCATTACTATTGGTGACTGGTATACACGAAACCATACGGTCAGTATTTGTTGCTGTTTTGGTTTTTTCATGTGAACAATGAAGGTACAGAAATGACTCCCCCCCAACCCCCTTTCTCTTTCTCTAGGCACTGAGAACTGCTCTTGACGCTGGAAAAGACCTCGGGATGCCAGATGGAGTTCTTATCAATGGGAAGGGGCCTTATCAATATAACAATACCCTAGTACCTGATGGGATTCAGTTTGAAACCATCAACGTTGATCCAGGTATTTTTTTCAGCCTCCTTTTCAATATTCACTTTGTTTTCACAGGTTGTCTAGTTTCTGATCATTTGAGTAGATAAATGTTGATTCTTTGTTTTTATAGCTTTGGTTCCTCTTTGTATGATATCATTATAAGTATGATTATTTGTTAATAACTCCATTCTACTATCATGGAGCTTAATTATTTCACTTGATTTGGTTCAGAATGCCCTAAGTAATTTCAGTTTCCATAGCTGTGCTATGAAGCATATTTCCGCCCCTCTAAATAACACTAAATTCAAATTAGGACTGTGCTAGGACATCTCATACACGTGGTGCAATATTCTTATATCTGTTATGTGTGTTGCATTTCTCTCGGAAAATTGTTTCACATGACATTCTACTTTGCAGGAAAGACTTATCGATTACGCGTGCACAACGTTGGTGTTTCAACAAGTTTGAACTTCAGAATTCAGAGTCACAATCTGCTTCTAGCTGAAACAGAGGGATATTATACAATGCAACAAAACTATACAAACTTTGATATTCATGTAGGACAGTCATATTCATTTCTTATTACCACGGATCAGAATGCCAGTAGTGACTACTACATTGTTGCAAGTGCAAGGTTTGTAAATGAGTCACTTTGGCAAAGGGTTACTGGTGTTGCTGTCTTACACTATTCCAACTCTAAAGGTCCAGCAAGTGGTGCTCTCCCTGACCCTCCCAATGATGTTTATGACAAGACATGGTCGATGAACCAGGCATTGAGTATCAGGTTTGTTTTTTTTCAGATTTATGCTCATTCAAGAGGTTGATTTATTGTAACATTTCTTGTGGCAGTGAGATGTTAACAGTTTGCTTATGAGGAGTCATCAGTTCTCTTATATTGAAAAGAATAGAACAGAGATATCGACTTAAACTGTTTTCGTGCATGCATATATTGGATTTCCACTTTAAGCTTCCTCATCCTTTCCCCTATTTTGTTCAGCTTTAGGCGAGTCTGAGAATATTTGTTACTAGTGCACTTCACTCGAGAGTATTTGTTACTAGTTCACTTCTCTCAAGTCTTTGGCTTTGTCATTGTCAGACAGAATGGATCTGCAAGTGGAGCTCGTCCTAATCCTCAGGGATCATTTCACTACGGTTCAATTAATATCACCGATACTTACGTGTTAAAGACAGTGCCACCACAGATAATCAATGGGAAACTGCGAGCTACACTAAATGGCATCTCATTTTCCAATCTTACTACGCCAATCAGGCTTGCTGATCAGCGTAAAGTTAGAGGAGCCTATAAGCTTGATTTCCCTAATAAGCCACTTAATAGATCCCTCCGAAACGACATATCTGTTATCAATGCTACATATAAGGGTTTTATTGAAATCATTTTCCAGAACAATGACACCACAGTGCAGAGTTTTCATTTGGATGGATATTCCTTTTTTTTGGTTGGGTAAGTTTTATTTTCATTTAAATTGCTTTATATCATTCACTTTAAAAACATGGGTGTTTAGAGAATCTGATTTGTTGTGTACAGGATGGATTATGGTGAGTGGACTGAAGACAGCAGAAATAGATACAATAAGTGGGATGGAATCTCTCGCTGCACTGCACAGGTTCGTCTTCTTATTGGAGCATCTGTAATTCTTACCCCAAAAAGGGAAAAAAAAATTCTGTGGAATAAGCCTATATGAATATGATGTTGTGTTACAACTTACAATATGGATGCTTAGATGTTGATTGAGGTTGCTATTTTTTCTCTGGTGACAGTTTTAGATTGTGGTTTTTTGAAACGAATGGCCACATATCTATTATCCTGGATCGTCTTATTGTTCATGCATTGATGTTATGAAGTTATGAGGATGACTTTGCAATGCTTGTTTTTTTAATTTTTTTTATATCTTGCATTAAGTGCTTTTCTTTTGCGAATGTGTAGGTTTTCCCTGGTGCATGGACAGCAGTGCTCGTCTCGCTTGACAACCCTGGGGCATGGAATCTTAGATCACAAAACCTTGATAGATGGTATCTGGGCCAAGAGACATATTTGAGAATTGTGAATCCAGAGGAGAATGGTGAAACAGAGTTTGGTGTGCCTGATAATGTTCTGTATTGTGGTGCCCTAGCCTACTTGCAGAAGTATGCTAACAATGCCATTAACTCATTCTCCCCCTCTCTCTCTCACACTCTAGATGAATGTTTTCATTCTAACTTTTCCTTCTTTGGCATCTTCAGGGAACAGAAGCAGTCTTCTGCAACATCAATTTCCGGGGTCAAGCTCTTCTCCCTGCTAATGGCATTCTTCACTTTGGTTTTGTACTTTTAGATGATGACTTTATTGGTAGCTGTTGAGAGGTCCTATGGTTCCAAGCAGCGGCAGCATTTTCCTGCGGAATTGCTGGGGGGTTCCCATACATATCTTAGAGTTTAGGTGTGCAAATCAAGTCAATCGTGGTACATTTTTTTTTCGTGGTTTTAGTGACATTTGCTTATTTTTTTGAATTTTGTGGAAGCAATACACATACAATACCGTGTAATAGGTCTTTTCCTGATCCAACATTCTTTTGTGCGTTTATGTGTGTACTCATGATGATGATTATTAACCCATTCTCAATCAATCTATCAATCCGATAACATTTGACTTCCTTTAAACTCAACTTGGCATGCGTTTGATGTCAATTTCTTATCATTATTTTTGGGTATATAAATAAGTGCAAGAATTCTATAGTGTGGGCCTTATATATGGCCCTTAGGTAAGACCCTATCTCTTAACCGTTGGATTAAATTGGTTTGCTTAATTTAACAATTAAGAGATAGGACCTCACCTAAGAGCATCTACAATCATGCTCTCTATTTCTTAGTTAAAATTTAGCTTAAAACATATAAAAGCTATTTTAGGAGCTCCTTATAAAATTTAAACTTCAACTGTGTTCTCTAGTTTAGGGAGTCATAAATGCTATAAATCTTTTTTAATTGGTCAATCACTATTAAAAATAATATAAAAAATAGTTAGCATTAATTAAAAGTTTGAAATACTCATTAAATTATAGGGAGCTACTAGAAGTTCTTTCTCTCTCCTCAGATTAAGGAGCTCCTAGAGGTCTCCCTATTTTAGGAAGTGGATAGAGAGCATGGTTGGAGTTGTATTTTTCCAATATCCTCCTTAAAATTTGTTTAAGAAGGTGGTTTAAGGAGTCTATTGTGGATGCTCTAAGGGCCATATATAAGACCCTCACTATAGAATGACTGTAGATAAGCTTTTTGTTTAAATTTTGCTATGATTGGACCGGCCCTAGAGTTTCATGAATCTTTGAGGCCCGTTGGTGGCCCATATACAATCAAAATTTGCACCCCAATATGTGAGGCTATACTTTGCACCGTCAATAACAGGGGCTTATTCAGACCCAAAATTAAACAAGGGCTTACGAGTAAGTCCTTAATACTCATCTAATCAATGAAAATGTTATTAGTACTATAACTCCTCGTTATAGAAGTTTGCCTCCACCTATGATCCATAAATTTGTTGAGACGCAGATCAAATAAATTTTACAATATGATCAAGGACACCTGCAAAAGCATGTCTAGGGTGGGCACCGAATATAGAAAGGGTTGAATTTGTGGGTTTGATTGAAGAACATGATAGCACGAGTCACATGGTGTGCTTGTTTATTATTATGCATACTTATGATTACATTGATATCTTCCTTCTTCCGCAAACAACAATTTGAGATAAATTAATGCATTAAACCTTAATTATCAATCATAATTACCTCTCTAAAATACCATTTTGTTCATGTCATGCCTATGGCAACATTCTCTTCTTGGTCAGAATTTTTTTTTTCCATCCCAAGCCTCTACATATAGCTATCATGCATTGACTCGCATTTCGCTACATCCAAACCATCCTAGTAATCTAACTGCTTAAAACATGCCACATCATCAAACTTGAGTTTTTATTTATTTTAAACTCACGTTTTATGCCTTCAGTTTTGAGTGTCTTGCCTGGTTTGAGTGTATTTCTTCTGATTGTTCATCGTACGACTTTCTCCTTCCTTTGTAATTCAGTGAATTAATATTGCCCATTATTTGGAGAGTTTCATTTCCAACAAGGCAAAACTAGTTTTTCTATCTTCTTTTCCTTTTTTCTTTGCACATATTTTTTTCCTTCCTCTTTTGATTGAAAGATATCAACACAAGGTTTTGCTTATCAGTGGAGGAAGAAGAAGGTAGCTAATTGAAGTTCAAATTCAAGGAATCATATAAACTTCCATTGGCATCGCTCTTTCTTCCCAAAAGGCGAAGGAAAAAGATATGTGAACTGGAAGAAGGAAAAAAAAAAAACAAACTAATTTTACTTGATTGGTTGGGAATTGAAATTTTTTGCATACATTGGAGTTTTTCCATTACATGACAAAGCAGGAACTCAATCCAGGTGAAGAATCCAGGTGAAGACGCTCAAGGCACGAAGTTAGAAAAAAAATATTTAGAGCATTAATGTTAGTTCAACGTCAAATTTAGAAAGAAAAAAAACTCGAAGCTTGATGATGTGGCATCTCTTAAGCATTTAGATTATTAGGATGACTTGGATGTAATGAAATGCGGATAAATGCAAAATAGCTAAATGCAAAGGCTCGTCCTCTTAATTAACTTCTCCCTAGTTTGCTGCTCTCTTGGACCATGAGCATGCCTAATGAATATGTCGCTGGCTCCGTAACTTTAATTGATTGCTTGAAATTGAAAGGGACTTTGGATTAAGCTTGACTTGTCCACAAGCAAATCCAAATAGTCTATAATTTATATTTATCCCACTTATTATATATAGCAAGTCAATGTTCTCAATTGAATTTCACTTCCAACCTTTTATTGGTTTCTCTCCAAAATTCAAAGTTGGTGCTGATTGCCTTCACCATATCCCTCACTGCAACTTCAACTGCAACATCTCCAACTTGGAAACTCGGAGCACGTTCATGTGTTTGGTAGTTACCATACCTTATATTCAGCTTCATCATGATTAAGTGTGCCGCCGCCATAAAGGTTAGTAATTATTCAAGTATTTTTCTTTTTATTTTTTTCAACAAATTCAGCATGACATTCTGCTACTATCAATCTAGCTAGAGTCGGTGTCGGTAGCGTGTTTTTGGTTTTCAAGTTGGAAATAGGTTTGTTTTTTTTAACGCTTCATGGTGCCAATATATAAGAGAAGGGGTATAAAATTGCTCAACTTTTCTTTGCTAATAGCTTTAGATTGAAACTTAACCTATTTAAATGGTTGACAGTGAAATTTTGACTTGGTTTCCTCAACCTCTCCATATCATCAGGCCACGTCTTTACGTCGATCTGTCCTGTTTTTTTTTCCCTGTGACTGAGAACAAATCTAAGCAGGGACGAACCCAGGATTTTAAAATCGGGTGGGCTAAATTTACCTTATGTATGCATCGGAGAGTGGAACATAAAGGTCCAACTACTGCAACGTAACAATTCGTTATTCTTTTTATTTATTTTTTCACTTAAAATGGATTATGTGTGAAGAGGCCTATCACTGGAAGGAAAATTAGGAGTAGGTTATTCAAAAAAAAAAAAATATATATAAATATATATATATATATATAAATATAAATATAAATAAAAGAAGTTGGCAGTAGGCTAAAAAAGTAAGAACAAGACGGAAATACTTTTCATTTTAGAGAAAATTTTACAGAGATGTCCTACACAAGAATGTCCAGGAATAGTCAAAAAGAGAATTCATCAATTCATTAGTTTGTCTTATCTTCTTTTCCTTAAATGTATTGTTGGATGAGCGATGACTTGACTGTCATTAGTAGGCCTAGGTGGGCTAAATTAAATTTTTAAATAATAAAATAACAACTCACCTAAGCTATAGCCTAGGTTAGTCCCTTCTTGGGACCGTCCCTGAATCTAAGCATACTCTGCCAGCACATAAAACCTACTTTCAAGTTGGTGCCAAAATATATATGTATGGGAGGACTCTTGCTGATTGAAGTATACCAGATACTTGCCTTCCACGCTTTAAAAAGATTAATGATATGCATAACTGCATTTGCCAAGCTTTGCAGCAAAGCAATATTCATGTTGTTGATATAGGTCGGCTTAATCACATCATTCTCTCTTCTTTAGTTAGGAGATTAAAGAAGAAGAACCATTCTATATAGATAGGCAGAAACTGTGAAACATATTATTGAAAAGAATAAGATAAATCTGTCGTAATCTTCTATATATGTAATGTAATATTTCAATCAGCTGACATACAAACATTTCTACAAATCGATATCCACCACCTGGTCGAGTTCTTTAATTCGCAGCCTACATGGCATGCAATAATCAATGCTTTCAACTTCATTTCTTGCAGCAAACTCAGCTCCACAGTCCACCTGTTAATCCATCTTACAAGAAGCTGACTAGAGTGTTGGTGGACTTAACTTGCTACATACTAGAACAGACAAGAAAGTTGAGGGCTTAATTAGGTTACAATCATGATGTCGTTTTATTATGTACAGGGAATTTCTGATCAGTTCAACAACCTCCTCCACCTTCCCTTTTTTATATGGACTTAAAACCTATGATCAGTATATACTACTAAAATAATTAATTTCAAGGTGTCACTTCCATACTTCGATTCGATTAGACAACTACTGGTTGTCGTTTACTTGTATCTGAATGTCATTATATATATAGACATTATCAATAGGGCATATATATAATCTCATGAGTAGCTATTTCCCTTATTAGAAGCATCATCCTGGCTGAGCTGTGAAGCTACAAACTTGTCAAGCATTCGCCAATCGGTCAGTTGATCTACGGCTTGCGGATGATCATCATTACTGTTATTACCATAGACTGCTCCATGAAAGTTTTGCTCTTGATCCGACGGCTGAAAAGTGCAAGCGTGGTTTATGTCAATACTGTATGCATGAGCTGCCATGGAGTTGGAGCTGCTTACACCTGTGGCTGAAGATTGGAGTAGTTTTGGGCTCCCCAGAAGGGGGAGCTGGAAGAAGTGCTCATGGGGAACCTGGAAAGCTGGCAAGTGATCCAGCTCTTTCTTGCAAGGATAAGGAAGGTGGTGGTATGGTGCCATATTAATGTTGGAGTTTGAGTTTTGGTTTGGTGAGTCCAAGTCCGGCATGAAGGAGACTTGGTCATCATACCAACATGGTGACTCATGTTCATTCATTTTAATTCTCATGCTTGCAATTTTCTTCTTGAAAACCCTACACACAACCCAGCCTTCTTCCTGCTTCAATTGCAAAAGAAATCGAGTTTGAATGCAATGTGATAAGAAGAATCAAACTATTTGTTCTATCTCAACCGACACGCTATATGATCAGTTGAAATGGTACAAATAATAGCCACTACATAATGCAAGAAAGTCGTAATATCAGTGAATTAAGTTCTCACCTGTGGAGTTCCATTTTCATCGGTTTCAAGACGGTATTCGTGCATAATCCAATCTGACTTTTGTCCATTTGGGGCTCGCCCTTTATAGAATACTAAGGTCTTCCTCATGCCAATTAAGTCATGCTTTGAATAAATGGCCTTGTCTCTACCTGTGGCTTTCCAGAAGCCTGCAGCGGTGGCTCTATTTGTTCGAGTTCCAGTGGGATACTTCTTATCTTTATGGCTAAAAAAGTACCATTCGTTTTGCTCTTCTGTCCCTATTCTGCATAATTCTGTATGTCCAAATTCATGCAAGTCATATTAGCATGCATTCATGTGAACTGACTTCAATATATACTGGTTGTGAGAGTATACATACCTTGAAGGTCCCATGGCTCAATTTTATAGAGGTCTACATCTTTGATGACATCTAGGTCAATCCTTCTTGAACTAACCTTTTTCCTGAGGTAGTAATCAACAAGTTCTTCATCCGTCGGATGGAATCGGAAACCAGGAGGAACATGTGAAAAAGTGTTCATATTATCCAGCTTAGCTTCTTGTTCTTCAGTCCTGAAATTCATTTGTCAGACTGATTATATCTAGGAATGCATGCAAAGGTTTAGTCTGGATTAATAATATTCAATTAAGTGGAATTGTCTAACACAACTCTTCATCAACATATGTAATCACCTCCATTTGATTTTAGTTAAGTTCAACTGTAATAAAATGTGAATGTCTGATTGTCAACCTGTCTCTAGCTTCAAAGTTCAATGTCATACAAGGAAAGAACATATATACGTTCAGACTAATATGCACATTATATGATTGAACTTTTCTCATACACACCACAATTAAATCTTTCGCATTCGTCAAATTGGAAAAAGGTGAAGAAAAAAAACGTTTTGGCATTATACTAATCTGTACTTCATATTGCACTCAAAGGCCTTTATGTAATTGGAGAAGAACCCTGTAAAGTTCAAAACTTTCATATTGCATGCACTACACAAATTTATTTTGCATGAGATGAGTAATTAATGAATGATGACTGATTCTGTCTGGTTTTATAAACAAAATGAGCTCTGATGACTGAAATTGTTTCATGTTCCTGAAACTTAATTATTATTTTTAATTAATTAAAAGACTTTTTGCCCTAATTAATGTGGGAAAATATCCATTGTGAAGGTGATAATGAAAAGGAGCATTTAATCATGAATATTCAATGAGATGAAAGAATTCGTGAAAAAAAGGGGTTTCTTTTTGGGGAGTTCTATACCACAGAACAAATTTCACAATACATAACATGTGGGAGAAAACTTTTCCTGGATGATGATTAATATTATTATGCTTGTGATATGATCAATCTTTGTACAGTCTCACGATGATATCAAAACCAGCATATGCCATTCGATTACTACCATTAGTACATGAAAAATACAAATTAATGATCTCCAATTATGATCAGATGCCACTTGTATACTTCTCATATGATTTTTAATCACTGGAATTATAGAACATCATTAAAAAGAAACCAAAAAGACAAGAGCTGATCTTTTCCCTTAAATTGTACGATAGTGTTGATATCTTTGATAGGTTTACAGGGTCAATGAGAAGTCCTGATTATGTACAAGGGAAAGTAAAATCTTTTGAGATGGTTGATGAAGAACATGCTCCTACGCTTAGCTAACCCATGCACCCTTTAACTTCAAGATCCATATAATATTGAAAATATATATATATCCCACAACAAGTTTTCAACCCATGAACACATCGAAGAGCAACGAAGCAGAATTTCATGAAGAGAAGAATATTATAAGAGAGAGAGAGAGAGAGAGAGAGAGAGAGAGAGAGAGAGAGAGAGAGAGAGAGGGCTTACAGATAAGCAACAAAATCTCGAGCTTTGCAATCCCACACAGATCTGATCGGTTATATTTCAGGCAAGCTAACTTCACTTGTTTGCTATATGATGTGCTTCTCAAACCCTCACTACGCCAAAGTATGAGACAAGGAAACAAATTCAAACAGCAAGACAGAACATGTAAACACAGTGACACATATATATAAGAATATGAGAACTGCAGCCCTCGGGAGTTGAACACCAACTTGTTCTCCAGTCCCCAAAAACTGCTGTGTCGAGTTGTCGGGACTGGATCCTTAGAAATGATGAAAGACAGGCCAAGACGGACGAAAAAGTTGAGGAATGGAAGAATAGAGGCCAAGTTGGTTTAAATAAGAAGCTGCAAAACCCTAGAAGTTAAAAAAAAAAAGGGGAAAAAATGACGAAGCAAAAGTTAAGTAGCGTCTTGAGAATGTCTTAAGCACTCGTTGTCTTGTCACTCATTGTCGACATAAGCTAGATTGCTGGGAAAGATTATAGGCGGGAAAAAAGGGTGGCGCAAAATTGGCTCAAGGAGAGGAAGCAAAGCTCTCTCTGTCTCTACTGCCACCTCTACCCGCAACTGATAGTGATAGAGACCCACCCTATTCAAATATTCAATATTTCTCTTTCTGAGCTAGCCAGGTCTCTCTCTGCCACTGACGAAGAGAACTAGTCTAAGAGAGAGAGAGAGAGAGAGAGAGAGAGAGAGAGATGAGGAAGATGAAGAAGAAGAAGAATAAAAATATTTGAGCTTTATTGGTTGGGATATATTGGTGACGTAATGGAACAGGCACCAGCCAAAAAGTTTCACAAATGTGGCATGGTGGCCCTAGCTTCAGCTTCAACTCTATTCCTAGTCCCTACCCCCATTTCTTGTTCAACTCTCTTAACCGCAAGGACTACTGAGGATATCATATATGATGATGTTTGCTGTGTTCCATGTGAGTCTGTCCTATGGTTTTCATGGATGTTCCATCAAATTCTCCCGGGGCAACGACACGTGGAATTCTGATGGATGATCAGACATTGTATTAGGGGATTATTGTGAATTTGTGATGTCAGTGTTTGTTTACACACAATTTTATAATTAGCTAGGTTAATATGTGCAGTAAGTAACATAAACAGGTGGGTTCAGTTGTATTAATAATTAGTCCCATAATTAAAGTAGAAATGAAATGGGTCTAAATTCAGTTTGCAACAATTATGCACGATTCAAGTGTTGTTGAAGAAAATACTAATTTGGTTCGGTAGATACTAATTTGGTTCTCTCGCACAAACCCAATTTCCATTATGTTTTTTGTGATTATCATCATCCAACATTAAGAACCCAACAAACATACATTATGCTTCTCTATTATTAACCTGTACTTGTTGGCTGCTGATCAACTTTGTTTAACCAAGAGTTTAAGGAATTGGGGTTTAAATTAGCAAAAATTACAGCCCTAATGATCCTACAACCCTAATGATCCTATAGGTATAAAATAATATTAATATTATATTTGAATGAGCTCAACTCACTCAGCAGACTTGCTCGTGACAAATACGTTTCCATTGTCATCATGATACGCGGTTTTCAATTATCTACCTTCTTCTTCATCAGCTGAGTCGACCGTTACGGAGCTCAAGCCCCCGTTCTAACGGCTAACGGGTTTCCACGCCCCATCGTTTCACACGTGGCATCGTCCTATTAATTAACGTTGTATCTATAGTCTTTATTATCCTTCGCTGCGAGTTAGCTAGCTTTGCACGAGTGGTTCGCCCGAAAAGTGTGGGGCCCAGTAACCGACGTTTAGCATCCCAAAAGAGACACTCCTCCAAATTGGCTTGATTGACCGAGAGGCTTGAGCCCAGCCGCGTCTCAGCCGATCCGCGGGAGTGTTCAGGAAGATTTGTTTGGATCACTAAAGCACCGCAAATGTGGTGGTGGAATGCGGGACCCACACGAGAGGGAATGATGGCCCGGACGGCTTGCGATGGATCCGGCGTGGGCTAGCCACTATCATTGAGCTCGCAAGTTGAGGAAGGGAGGGAGGGAGAGAGGGGAGGTGTCTTTTGCCGGGTTGTGTCTGTGGGTCCCTCACCTGTGGTCCCTTGCCAGAATGTCCCAAAACAGGGCCGACTAGGCCCTCCAGATAGGTTTTAGGAATGAGCCCACTTCTTCTCATTCGGACTCAGCAGTCACTATCCGCTCCCGTCGACAGGCAGCCCAAAAGCATGGGAAAATTAAGATCAAACACGTGCGTCCATTAGCTCTGGTCAGGTTACCGTGTGAGAAATTATTGTATGATACTTTTAATATAGTCACGATATGATATGGATGGAGAGTAAGGTTGATGAATTCCCATTGTTAGAATATAACTTCAGTAAATATTCACTTGAATTATAATACGTATGCAAATTATATCATGTATACGAGTAATGCGTCGACCTTGCTCCGGTGGCACATTATAATTACTCGGGTGTAGTGACCAAGAAATTGGTGTATGATTTTGGTCTTTACAAAAAACAAAAGACAATGTGTAGGTTTTAAATTTTTGTATGTATATATGTATTGTAGGTCCCATAATTTTCATGATGACGGATATGAAACATCATTGTTCCCGTCCGAACGTTTTGGGTGGGTGGACGGTAGGACTCCGTTGTTACATTGACGTGTCGTCATTTGGGTGGATCTACTTCACCGCAACCAATAAGGATGCGGCTTCCCTAATACTCATTGGGCCCCACCCAAATGTCACTGTTTTTTTTATCTAATCATATATATGGTGTCCCTACTTCTACTCTCCTCTTCCGGGTCCACACCTCATAATCGTATCATCTACAGATTTGGAGAATGATTTTTTTATTTTTTTCCTTTATCGTTTTCTCTTTGGTCCATGGGGCTGTTCTGTTTCCTAAACTAATTTGTAAAGATAATATTGCCAAAAGACCTCTTTATTCTCTAAATAAATAAAATAAAAAAAGCCATTCCAATGTCAACTAAATTAACTTCTTCATTAAGCGTTTAATCTTATTTTGCAAAGGACCCGCTAATGTAGTGGTTTGGAGCAATTGCTCTCTCAGGAAAAGTTCTCGATTTCGAGTCCTAGTATCCGTATAGTGTGTGTGAGTTTAATATATTATCGACTCTCTCAATAGAAAAGATTTTATAAAAAAAATCCTATTTTGTTTGACTTTTTAGTGCAAGGAAATGCCATTTAATTGTTCAAGACAATATCGCATCCAAATTTCATGTAATTGTTGTGAGGTTACTTTCTCCCCATAAATGCACATCATATTGGTGTTTGGTTGCAACGTGCGGTCCATATATTTGGCCCGATATGCTATGTCTCCCAAAGTTTACTAGAATGTCTCTAATCAACCCTAATTAAAACGCATATTCAGGCCCAAAAATCAGCAAGAAAAACGAAAGATGAGGGCACAAAGTTGTCAAGGTGACGCATGGTTGACAATTTGTGCGCACGAAGACACAAAAGTACTTGACAATTAAGTGGTTTATGATTATAATAATTGTGTTTTTAGTGTTTAGTTGTCACTTCAAATATAAAAATACAATGCACAAGTCTTACCTAAACTTGGATAATTACAAAACAGGAGAATGATTGCATTGTTCGGTTTATATGTCACCTCGAAATTTGTGATAACTATTATTACCATGATCATGGTGAATAAGATATCAGAACAAATAAAGCTGGAAATAGTGAAACCCTAAATCATTAGGAGACTATAGTTACTCACAGTCCCTTTTACTAATATTCACAATGACTAATAACGACGTCACAAATTTGAAGGGGGTTTTCAATGAGTCGGGTGTGTTGATCAGATTTTAGGGTGCACCGTGCACCATACAATCCCCTTTAAATCCAACAGTGGTTTCAATGAGATCGGGTGTGTTGATCAGATTTTATGGTGCATCAACAATCTTCCTTAAATCTTAAAAGGGTTTTGGGCCTCTCGAAGCCCCATTTTTGGGTACTGAATTCTCTCAACTACACCGTCATTTTGCAAGAATAAAAAGTCTTTATTTCCATATAAAAGAATTTTCAATACAATAATGAAAGAACAAATTGAACAATTGTTTTCAAACAAGTTGATACATGATTGTACAACAATGGCAGAATGCAATATGTTAAAATGATCAGAGCCCAGCAGTAAATGGCACGTTTGTAGCAGGCAACCATGAGCTTCCAGCTATGAAATTACCCACAGTAAATTTCGATGCCTCTGACGAACTAGTTATCACATGATAGCCACCCCAATTAACCCGGCCGCTCGTAGATGAACCCGGTCCAGTGTTCTTGTACTCTCCATAGTACAAAGTCTTGAGGGCAAAATTGCCATCCCACTCAAGCCACCCAGCTGGGTCAACCAAAGTGTCCAGGTAACTTTGCAAAAAAATCGTGCGTGAATACTCCTTCCACGGTCTACCCAAGTATGTCTTGACCGAACTGAGGACAGGTTGGAGGTCTGAACCGGCCATGACACGGGAGTCATGAATCGAAATTCCCGTATTCTGATTCGGGTCGGTCCTGCCTTGGGCCGTGATTGTGTTCTTTTGACCGCTCATGGGCCTTCTTGCGTAGATCATGCAGTTTTGGAGGACGACAGCGGCGTTGCCGAAAATGAAGTCGACGGTGCCGTACACGTAGCACTCTTTGTAGAATTGTCGTTGAGAGTGGACGTAGAGGGTGTCTTGGTAGCCTTCGAAGCCACAACGGTAGAAAACTGAGAGGTCAGCGCCTGATCGGAGGGCTACGGCTTGATGGTTCTCTGGACCAGCTGTGTTGCGGAATGTGATGCCACGAGCAATGAAGCCATCTCCAGTTACCGCTGTAATTAATTAATTACACAATTAGAAACAAAATTCAATAATTAAAATTATGAAATTTTAAGGGGTCCTATGTCGTTTAAGGGGAACCATCGTGCAGTAGTTAAACATTAAGTTGATAAGTCATGATTTATAAATTGTCAACGCTTGTTAAAACTTGTATTCTCCCTCACTTTTTCTCTATCGAGACATTTTCAATATATATGGCACACACCTTTTGACAATTCATATAGCATTGTGTGTGTGTGTGTGAGAGAGAGAGAGAGAGAGAGAGAGAGAGAGAGACGTACCAACAGTTGCAGAGTTGAAAGTTGTAGAACCACCTACAACACTACGGCTACCGGTGATAATAGTATACCTCAGACCATCACCAAGCAGCATAATGTTCTTCAATTTAATCTCAAGGTTCTCCTTATAAACCCCACGCTTCACATGTATCACAAACCTGTTGCTCCCACTCCTCTTCGCCGCGGCAGCCAACGCCTCTTTGATTGTCTTGTAGTTCCCTGATCCGTCTTGGGCAACAACTACGTCCGCGGCTGGCGACGACTGGAGCAGTTTCCTGTCACCGGGAGAAACCCAAGTAGGAAAACCCTCCTTGTACCTATTTGTCACAGCCGGAACATTTGAGCCATTACCAATGGACAAGGTGTTACTTATGAGCTTGGACACATTGTTGGACATAAGGGGAAGCACAAAGTCCGAGACCCCGAGCTCCACAAACCCGGCCCGGCACGTGTCGAGGTTGGTGAGAGCAGTGCTGAGCCAAGTCTGTGCGTCATAGTCGGTGCATTTGGTGGCGGGGTCTATGGTCTGGTTGAGGAGCATGATGGTGTCTTGGTAGAGGCTCAAGCAATCGGCCCATGCAGCCTTTTCGATCTTGTTTCTGCACTTGGGACCTAGCCACTTGTTGTGGCTTTGGGCTTTGAGTGCCTGCTGCATTGTGACTTGCACCGCAAGTTTCTTGAAGTCGGACATGCGTGTCGGGAGAGAGTATTTTTGGGCATGGGTCAAGGTGTATTTGCAGGTTTCAGGGTAGGGGGTTTTGCTGCACCAAGAGTTGATGCCAGTGTTGAGTATGTTAGATAGGGCTGGCGAGAATAGTAAGGAGAAGGAGAAGCATAGAAGGAATGAACTCATTTTTGTCGCCATGGATAGGCTTCTTGTTGATTGGCTTGTGGTTTTGGGACTGTGAGGGTTTTGTGTTAGTGATCAGAAGTTTGCTTATATAGGGAAAAATTTTAGAGATGAGAAATGGGGTACGGTGGTGACAGCTGGTTTGGCTTATAGTTTGACCATGGAGGGGTGATGGAGGCAGTAAGATAATTATTAAAAAGTGCAGAATAATTAGAATACAGAGATTCTCAATCGATCCTTGTCTTATTATTCATATATATAAGTATATGTTAGTCTTTACGCAGCCAATGATGAAATGATATAAAGCATGTACATCATATATTCCATGTTTATGTATGTAAAAGGAGGTGGTGTACTATCTTGATCACAGAAGAACATGTCAAGCAATTGACTGCATTTCATATATATATATATAATTATGTTGGCGAGTCCTTATTTAGTTAGGATTTTAGTTCCTTATTTCATTAGAATTTGGGTTACTTACCAATTATTATTTAGTCCTATTGTAATAGAGATTTACTTCATATTGTAATTTAGATATATTTCCTATTTTATTTAGGGTTAACACATATTTGTACTTGTATAAATACCTCCATATTGGAGAAGAATAATAATATGAGCGTATCTTAGCATAATTGAATATTTGCCCCACTTTATTTGACAAATTAATCATATAATTAGAGAATTGGTGTCTCTCTGTTATATTCTCTTCGCTTTGTTTTGATATATCTGTGTTATATTCTCTTCAACCAAGCACACCGATTATAGAGAATGAAAAGAAATTGGAATTGGCTAGCTCATGCTCTCTCTCTGTTCAAACTTCAAACAAATTGAGTCAAATATGAATTAAGCTTTAGGAATAACCACACCTGGGCAAATTGGCAATAACAAGCTGGAAGTCTCTGACTATTTTTTTAAAGCTTTTGACTTTGAACATCTTAAGCAGATAAGAGAGCCAATCCAGAACGCGTTACGCACACCAACCACATTAGCTGGACCAAATAATTGTATACTTGGGTACCCTAACCAAGACACGGTTTTCCTCCTCAACAAATATGCTTTGCTTGCTACATTTTCTTAATCTGTATTATGACTTTCTAATTAATATCTCTTAATTTAATTTGTCCCTACCACCTGCCAGATGCATTATGTTACATATTAATCTTACTATTTGGATAAATAATTGGTTCTTAGGCAAATTCCGATTGATGGCCGAGAACAATATTATTTCGAGTCTGCATAACCTTGACCGTCACTTAATACATATTATGTAGTATGAAAATAGATAAACCGTACCAGAGGCAGAGGCATGAAACCTACAAGAAAAACTAAAATCAATACAATACAAGTACTCTAAAATCCACCGGATAGACAGAGGCATGAAACCTTCCATAATCATTAGGTTTATATATATATTGAATAAGATCACTTGATATATGCAAGTCTTTGTTTACGAATTTCGACAAAATGGACAATTCACCTTATATAGGACCACCACAAAGACTATGAGGGTGTCTTATTTCAAAACACTTCGAAAATATATTCTAGAAAAATTATCCACTAAGTATTTTATGTTAATAATTGATTACATATTTCTAATTTCGACCTTTGAATTGCACGATATGTTGCATATTAAATCTACCAACACATTTAATGAATGCAATCTAATTGCAGAAATTAGAAATATGTAACCAATCTTAAACTTAAATCTCCCTTCAATTACATACAATTTATTTATGTACAATGAAATTAAAACATATTCAATTATACACAAAGAAAAGAAATTTTCATATTATAACTTTTCTTCTTTTTGGGTCGTCTGGCATGTTTATTATTTTAACGGGATATTCAGGCCCCTTTATTCTGCTTCTTCTTAGTGTTTACAAGTTTATGAATAATTATTGGGTGTAGTTAGTGGTTGACTATGTCCGCTAACGGTTTGGGTGGAGAAAATTGCACTTTGCTACAACCTCACCCTGCTTACAAATTAATTTAATCGGCATGATTATAAATCAAGCTATTTTTTCTTAATTAACTATCTTTTCTAGTCTACAATCTCGGCATGCATGAAACATGCAAATCAACTATGAATGAATAAATATATTAAGGTTCACATGAATTCGGTGGCCAAACATTCTGGCTTAATTCCAGAATACAGAGTTATTAACATGAATCCAAATTATATATGTAAAGTAAAGTGGGAAATTAAGTTCCCTCTGCCCCTAAATTTTCCTTAACTACATTATTAAGAAATAATTAATCATATTCATTCCTTGTGAAAATGTACCATATATGACAGCATAATGTACAAAAATCCAACACCAACAACGACGTAAATAAATATTTTTTTTCTTCGCCCAAATAAACAAATAAAATACAATCAATTCACAATCATAACATATAGGACCTGATCATAACCCCGCTGTGTATGGAACCCCGGTGCCCGGCAACCAGGACCGACCGGCGATAAGGCTGCTGACGGTGAACTGTGACGCCACATTTGCACTGGTGATGATATGGAAACCAGGCCACTTCACTCTGTACCTGGTAGACGAAGCAGGACCAAAATTCTTGTACTCCCCATAATACAAAGTGCTAAGCGCAAAATTACTTCTTTGCCACTCCAACCAGCCCACTGGGTTGACCAAACTGTCCAGATAACATTTCAAGAAAACAACCCTAGAGTATTTCATCCAGGGCCGGCCCAAGTAGGTTTTGAAAGCACTAACCACGGGCTTCAGATCTGCAGCGGCCCGCACTTGAGAATTATGGATTGAAATTGCAGTGTTTTGATATGGGTCGTTTCGGGCTTGGGCTGTGATGACATTGACTTGGCCCTTCAAGGGCTTTCTCACATAAATAATGCAACTTTGGAAAACTGCAGCTGCGTTGCCAAAGATGAAGTCTATGGTGCCATATATGTAACATTCTCTGTAGAATTGGCGCTGAGAGTGCACCATGAGGGTGTCTTGGTAGCCTTGGAAGGCACACCGGTAGAAGACTGAGAGGTCGGAGGCTGACCGCAGCGCCACGGCTTGGCCCTTTAGTGGGCCGGCCGTGTTGCTAAATGTGATGCCGCGAGCAATGAAGCCTGGACCGTCTATGCCTATAATAATCACATTTTGTAACAAACCACAAAAGAAAACGTTAATTACTCAAGTTTTGGAAATTAAATCAAATTAGGGAAACAATTAGAGATGGAGAGAACTTATAAGTTATATATATGTACCAGCAGTTGCGGAATTATAGGTTGTGGAACCTCCATTGACACTTCGGCTAGCTGTGATTATTGTATATCTCATGCTAGCACCAATCAGCATGATGTTATTATTAGTGTTGCTAACTTCAATGTTCTCTCTATAAACACCTTTCTTCACATAGATAATAAACCTACTAGTTATTTTCCTCTTAGCCGCTGCATCTATGGCCGCTTGAACCGTCCGAAAATGCCCAGATCCATCTTTGGCAACCACAAGATTTGCCTTGATTTTTGAAGCTTGCAACAGCCTCCGATCGTGCTTTGAAACCCAATTCGGATACTCTTCATCTGCGTAATTTTCTCCCGTGCCTAAAAGTTGTGAACCAATTGCCAAACCGTTGCTAATTAGCTCGGACACATTGTTATTGGAGGTGTATATAGGGGCTATGAAATCCGAAACGTTCAGCTCCATAGACCCAACTTGGCACGTGTGAATGTTGGTGAGGGCAGCGCTGAGCCAAGTCTGTGCATCAAAGTTGGAGCAATTGCGTTTGGTGCCTAAGCCTTCAAGGGTAATGTTGAGCTGGTGGACGGTGTCCTCGAAAAGTTTCAAGCAATCGGCCCATGCGGCTTTTTGTTGATTGTTTTGACAGTTTTGGCCAAATTGGGAGGCGTATGATTTTGCATTGAGAGCCCTCTCCAAGGCCACTTGCACCAACATTTTTCGAAATTCGGAGGTGTGTTTCGGAATGAGACGGTGACGGCTATGTGACATGCAGTAGTTGCATGGCTCGGGGTGGGGGGTTTTCTGGCACCAAGTACGTATACGGCTAGAGTGGTGATGGCTTCTTGAGAGAGCTGTTTGGAAGATGAAAGAGAAAATGAGTATGGAGAGAAGTAGGCTTGGTTTCGTGGCCATGTTTGATGAGCTTTGAAATGAATGTGTTTTGGGTTTTGAGGGTCATATCTTGAGGGATTATTTATCTTTTATGTGGGTAGGAGAAGGAAGATGTATGGGGGAGTGGGGTGTTAGATAGATAGGCTGGCTTGTTTGACATATAAAAGATGGGAGGCAAGATGTGTGTAAATGCATGATGAGTAAGATTGCAACACAAGATATACCATGTTGGCTTTACGTAGAATTGAGTGCAAATGATAATATTATAATTTCTTTTAAATACATCACGGATGAAGCAACTTGCATGTTAACTACATATTTCGGATCTTAGTATTGAGAGCTAAGGACGATATTGTATATTGAATTATTGAGGTGCCTAAGTCTTACTGTTCTATTCCATTCTCGTTTAGTAGTATTTCTCTTTTCAATGTTAAAAAGGCTCTCAACACCCGACCCAAATGAAAAACATACTCACTCTCTTTGTTGTGCTTGTGGTAATTAAAAAGAAATCGGCAGTCATGATTGCTTGAATTTCTCAACAACTTATTAACGGTTTCGGACCAAGAAAATCAGATGTAGGTATATATGATTGTGTGATGAGATATATGCATATGCCCCTCTGTCGACATGTAATTGGTCAATCCCTGTGACTTTATACAGGGCGGCATTTAATTAAAGAAGTGCCTAATTGAAAAACATATAACATGCTCCGTACTGCATGTTACAATGTAGTACGAAATTAATATAAGAATGGGAGTTTGATCATGTACGTTCAAAGTAACAATTTCTTGTATTACTAGGCACTCAATGTCCAATACCCTGCCCCTAAAGTCTAGGGTTACCCCATGTGCCACTTGATTGGTTGCTTCAAATTCAACGATGAATTAAGTAGAAAGAGGCTTAGCCTAAAGACTCATTCAACTTTTGCCCAATTAATCCTTAAGGAGATTGAACATCTACATTCTATTCATCTATTGGATGAGAGATGAAATACACAAGAGTAAGTTTCCATTTGCAATTTCAACTTGGCTTGGGTTGGTGCCAAACAAAACAAAAGAGGTGCGTGTTTCTAAGCCCAATTTCAACTAACTCATGGATGATTTTAAAAAGTTGGGCCATGCCCATGAGGACAGAAAATAAATTGGGCAGCACAACCCACACCAAACTCATGTCGCATGTTGCACAAATTTCAACCATACCACAACAGATGAAAAGAGTCTTCCTAAAACAATCACATTCTGAGTCTGGTTTTTCCTGCAAGTAGAACAACTTGAGCCTCATTCAAAGTTCCCACTCTCATATTTGCAAACACCAAGCCTTCAATTAAAAGTTAAAACAAAAGAAAGCTGGTATGATTGTAAATCAAAAGTTGGGGTTGGCATGTTCTCAAATTCAAATTCAAATTCAAATTCATGAAGGAGAAACAAAACACAAGCCTACAAACAAACCACTCTTGACTGGGTAAGTAAAAGCTAAGCCAAAGACAGCAGCTCAGCATCAGCAATTCAACTAAGAAACATCTGCTTCATTCATTTCATGCAACCTGCAAGAATAATATATGAGGAAGTTGGTTGGAACAACAACAATGCTTCATATTTGATAATTTCTCAATACCAACACACACAACACAGAGAGAAGAGACCGAAACAAAATACAATTCATTTCTTCATCAAGGCCATTTGATGAAGAAAAATATCATACGAAAACTACTAAGACGGAACAAAAATAAAGGATTTATACTAACTAGAGTACAAATGATACTGAAACAAGCAGACACACCATACTATATCAGATAACATTTGTTTTCATCAAGGCCTTTTGTTCAGACTAAATTTTCAAACCAGGCTGTTGTTTATTTACAAAATCTCCCTTTTATTTCATCCTAATATGTCCTCCATCCACCAACCTTGCAGAACAAGGCAACTCTGTTTTTTCCTACAGGATGAAGAACTTGAGCCTTACTCAAAGTTCCCACTCTCTCTTATTTGCCACCTTCTTCTGTGCTCACATCACAAGAATTGGAAATTTTTTCATCATCAATGGCCTTCAATTAAAAGAAAAGAAAGCTTGTATGATCAAAATTCAGAAATGTACAATCGACAAGGGGTCTGTTGGCATGTTCTCAAATTCAAATACATGATGAAGGCAGGCACACCATTAGAAACATCACAGGAATATCACAATGCTTTTACCATCCATCAGCTATTCAACTTACAAAAATCTGCTTCATGCAAGATTGATGACAGGAACAACAACAATGCTTCATATTTGATCCTTTGGGCAACTTAAGTCAATACAACAACCACAAAACATAAACATGTGACAGAAACAAAACAAACAGAAGGAGAGACAATAATATAACTGGTCCATCCCCATTACCAGAGTTTAGGCATCAAAATCCAAATTAAGCATCAAAATCCAAATTACCCGAGTTTAGGTACCGAAAACAGAGTTTCATTGTATGCAATCACGTTGTACACTGGTCCATCCCCATCATTAACGTTAAATGGGGTACTGCAAACCGGCTCCGCATCTCTGCGGCATTCAATCCTTACCAACCTGTCCCTGTCCCTGTCCCTCAACCTGAATATAACTGTAACGAAAATGGCTTCATAACCGTGCAAATTCCCACCCAACGATTCAGAAACATGATCCGTGTTAAATTTAAAGAGTATAGTCCAAGATTCACGCACCCCATATTCTCTCATAACCCAGAATTCCATCAAATTAACACCACCACGTCTCCTAGTAATCGAAACACAGAGGCATTCTCCTCCTCCTCCTCCTCTTGAAACTACTTGAACCCCCATATCATTAACATCAATGTCATTGGCATCACCATCAAAAGTGGGGAATGGAACTTCCCTGAACTCCTCCTTTGCCAGATCAAAAGCAAGGATCGTTGGCTCCTCCTCACCGACTTTGCGGTAGAACCAATGCAATGCTTCATTTGTAAGGGGCCCCCAGCTAGTGGTGGGGCTTCTGAAAGAGCACGATGGGTCGTGCCCACGGACTTGAATGGGTTTCCAAGAGTTCAATCTGGATGAGTAAATCTCCATAAACGTCTGGGAAGGTTTAGAATAAACATTAGCATCTATGAAGATTTTGTAGTCGTCAGTGGATGACACATAACCCAGGCCAGAACGGCCAAAATCAGATTCAGCGAAATAAGACATGATTTTCACTGCACATACAAAATCTGAGTCGGGCAATTCGTGTTTGAAGCCGGTTGATGGGTTCCAGAGAGACAAGTCATGTTTTTCATAACCATCAACATCTACACATACCAAACCATTACAGCAGCCCAGTAGGTTGCTAAAGTGGCGGAAGGTGAGATTATGGAGCGAAGAATCGTTGTCTACGAACGACGGCGTTTCCGGGTCCAAGGATCGGAGTTGATAGTCGGTGGAGATGAGGAGTCTCTGGGTGAGGGTTTTGCGATCGGAGGCTAGCTTGAAGTGGGATTGGGCAAACTGTGGGTCCTTAATTATGAGATAATGCCACCGTTTCGAAACGGAACTGAATCGAATCAGAGGTTTTATCGGCAACCAGCACAAAATTTGGACTATAATTTCTTCAGGGAGGTGACGGTTGTGGTGGAGCTTCTTCGTCGACATTGGAACCCTGGAAACGAATAGCCCACAGCCACAGCCACTGGAAGGGTTTTGGGAAACTGATTTTCCGTTTTCAGAGCATTTCTCACAAGTTCACAACAAAGGCATGAGCTTGACCCCTTTTGACTTGAGATTTTCGTTCATTTTCTTTTTCCAAATTCATAAAATTACGACCGTACAGGTGCTCAAGACCGTAGATGCAGTGGTGCTGAACCTGTACGGAGAATCGCTGAGGCCAACACGTGGAATTAGATTTGGCGGGTCTACATTGCCGATTGGACTTAAAAATAGGGAATTTGCTTTGGGTGTCCAGAGACTAAAATTGAGTGTCCGTAGAATCACGGAAAAGGAATTATAACTTCCGTAGAATCACGGATAATTAACTTGTCATTTGGTTTAATATGCCTCATTCTTTTTGTCACAGAACAGGATATTTGAAGGATTAATTTTCTATTATTTATTATGTTTCATTGTGTTCTATTTATGATGGTATTGATTATTTTATGTTTCTGTGTTACTATTGCCACACGCGCTTTACGCACGTGCATAGTGGTTAGTAGAAAGAAAGAAAGAGAAAATAAGGGCGATGTTAATCGAACATTAAAATTAACTGAGTACACTTACTACCAATTTACTATTCGTAAGTTTCCTGAGATTAACACTTTGCTACACAAAGTTTTTTTCTTCTCACTTTCATTCCCAACGTTTACTTTTACTATCAATTTCATACATCCGTTAATATTTTTGTCAAGCTCTCCATTAACCCATGATGTGGCGGTCAATGAGCTTGGAATTAATGACGTGGCATGACTTTGACACACTGGATTTGTGCCACATGGACAAACAATTAAATAAATAATAATTTATTTTAATAAATATAAAAATATAACTAAACTAAAAAACTGGTAAATCAAAGCTTCAATTCTTTCCTTTTCTTTTTGGCCAAGCAGTTTGTTTCCTATATTGATACATATATACGAGTTTGCTATTCACAACAAGCAACACAAAAATCAAACTCTCTCTCTAAAGCCACCCACGAGTTTGGAAATAGAGAAGCACGTGAATAGCAAATCTCATATATATATATATATTTTCGGGTTTAAAGGATTGGGAAACATTGTTTGTGTCCTATTACTTGAAGGTCAAGTATGTATTCAATAGGTTTCCTAATCAGACATTGACTAGTGTACAGTGTACACACTCTATAAAATCCTAACTTCTGTGCCGTTTTGACAACACAATTTGCTTTCTTGCATTATATTCTCGTTCAATCTTTCAATCTCTCAAGTGGACGAGCACAAAGAAGAAGAAGACCAAATGGGGTGGTATTCAAGCAGTGACAGCGACTTTGATGGCATGTTCAATCGCAAGTTGACTAATATGGGTTGGTTGCTTGAGATTGTTAGGTTTGATACTGAGAAATATATGCAGGAATACCTTTTGAAGCAAAAGAGTAACATCAACAAAGAACCAAATTGTGCAGCAGCAGAGAGAGAATCTGAAATTGCTGAGGCTGCACACCCAGTTGCCCCATCCATGGTGTCGTCTAAGTCCAAGAGAGAACGTTTGATGACGGAAAAGGCACTCAAGAAGCCTGCACTAATAGAGCCAAAGAAACAAAGATCATCTAATGGACCAAAGCTTATGCACTCTGCTATTGCTTCTGCGAGAAAGACTAATTCTTTGAAAAGAAAATTCCAGAGAAGAGATGATGATGATGATGATAGTACTAATTGGCCGCCTGTTGAAAGCAAGAAGCAAAAGATGATGATGTCGAAGAAGAAGAAAAATGCCAATAAAGGCACCGGTTCGATCAACAAGATCACTCCGAAGAGAAAAGAACTAAGTAGTCTTTCCTCATCAGCTCATCATGACTTGCCTGAAGCATTTAAGAGAAAAATTGACAGTTTGGGTGGGACTAAAGTGGCTTTGGTGATACAGAAAAAACTGAGGGAAACTGATCTAAGTAAAAGTGGTAACAGGATGTCAATGCCTCTGAACCAAATCTCGTCGACTGATTTCTTGGAAGAAGATGAGAGAGGTAGGCTTGAGAAAGAGGAGACAATGAAGGTTCAACTGATAGACCCTGGTCTTGTACAAGGAGACATAAACTTGAGACGGTGGAACATGAAAAAGAAGAATGGGAAAAACAGCAAAATCTATGTGTTGAGAACTCAGTGGAGTGATGTTGCTAAGCGAAACCATCTGAAAGAAAAAGATCTTGTTCAAGTTTGGTCGTTTCGAGTTAATGGAGCTCTTTACTTGGCTCTTGTTTTGGTTAACGAGAGTTGTGGTGGTGATCAAAAGGAGAGTGATGATGGTGGGTATAAGAGTAGTGTTGTTGATGGTGAAATTAGTAGTGGTGGTAGTCACGGTGGTGCAGAGGTAATTGAAGAAAGGAGAGATGGGAATAATATTGGGGAAACTAGTGTGACCAATGGGTCTAATCATACAAGTCCAAGCCATAGTGAAAGTGGCAGCAAGCATGAACAACCTGCACACATGGAAGATAGAAGATGACAGGTTTTTCAAAGGCTCTAACTTTTTTTTTTTTGTCAGTTTAAAGGCTCTAACTTTAAATCTTCTTTTTGTTTGTAAATTTCAATCTAATTGAGTTTTCATCAAGGTTTGATTTTTAATACCTAACTTTTATGTATATGATACCTAAGAGGTTGTTATGCCTAAACTCAATGTTGAAAATCATAATATATGTTAAGTCAAATGGTTGAAATTTAATTCAGTCCCAAAGAAAAACAGAAAATCTTTTAACTTTAATTACTGTGCAAGAAATATACGTAAGGTTCTTATTATCACAAAATGTCAATGAGGTTCACGAAATTATCAAGTTGCGTCATTTATGGGTTTTTTGTGTCACTACCTGTCTCCTACCACAATCCGTTTGACACCCATTAAGAAACCTACGATCACCACCCTCAACCGAAAAACATTTATCAAGACACCCATTTACTGCATCCGATCATGGGATGCATGGTCATTATGATTTTCAAGTGGGGATCAGTTTCAAAGGTACCAATATTTGCCAAAGTGACAAGTTCGCAAAAGAAGGGCATCTCAAAGGCTTAGTATCAGTTTCAATTGCTGAGACTTGAAATTTGTAGATGAGATATGCTCTAGTGATGACACAAACAAATTAACTCTTAACTACAATGAAATCACAGCATTTACAAACGGATTCGAATCCCCATCCCCGTAGTTTAGATTAGATTAAAGTAAAAGATCGCTTGTATATAAAAAACATGTATTCACATTGACTTTGTTATGACTATGAAAGAGGTTGCCATTCCTTTATTGCAAGCCTATTTATAAGTCTAGTTCTTGGCTTCAAAATCATTTCCATGTTCATGCTTTTGGTTTTTTGGGGAGAAGAATCAATTAATTTCTTCTTAATAAGTGTTATTCTTTCCCTAAATTAAAACCCACAAAACAAAAAACAGAATCAGTTTTTTACTTCTTAATCTTGTTTTTTGGTCTGATTTTTTACTTTTAATCAATACGATAAGAACAAGTATTGTACTCCAATAATAGTTGGGTTGGGTTGGGTTTCCTCAAAAAATTTATGTCTCACATTCATTTTGTTATCATTGAGGTTGCCATTCATATTGCATTTTCAACTTGTCCTGCTTCCGAGCAAAAGAGATGCCATTTTCATTCTCCTTTAAACTTCGTTTTCTGTTTTTGCTTTGGTTATTATAAGAGATATCTTCGGTTAAATTGATTTAAAATATATGTTCTAATGTTCATTCGTCCTTCTTACAACTTACAACACACTCTTCACCTCAACTAAAAATGTTCATTGTTTAAGCTGCCCCTAATGTAGAAAAAAAAAAAAAAAAATTCAAAACCAAACTACTAAGATGGAACAAAAATAAAGGATTTATACTGAGCAGAGTACATATGATACTGAAACAAGCAGACACACCATACTATATCAGAGAACATTTGTTCAGACTAAATTTTCAAACCAGGCTGTTGTTTATTAACACAATCACCTTCTATTTCATCCTAATATGTCCTCCATCCACCACCCTTGCAGAACAAGGCAACTCTGTTTTTTCCCTACAGGATGAAGAACTTGAGCCTTACTCAAAGTTCCCACTCTCTCTTATTTGCCACCTTCTTCTGTGCTCACATCACATGAATTGGGAATATTTTCATCATCAATGGCCTTCAATTAAAAGAAAAGAAAGCTTGTATGATCAAAATTCAGAAATGCACAATCGACAAGGGGTCTGTCGGCATGTTCTCAAATTCAAATACATGATGAAGGCAGGAAAACCATTAGAAACATCACAATGCTTTTACCATCCATCAGCAATTCAACTAAGAAAAATCAGCTTCATGCAAGATTGATGACAGGAACAACAACAAGACTTCATATTTGAACATTTTGGCAACTCAATACAAGCAAACACAGAGTACAGAGATGTGACAGAAACAAAACAAACATACGGACAGACAATAATAAGCTCTCCAAATTAAGCACCAAAATCCAAATTACCAGAGTCCTCTCCATGGTTAGTTAGGTACTGAAAGCAGAGTCTCATTGTATTTAATCACGTCATACACTGCCCCATCCCCATCATTAACGTTAAATGGGGTACTGCAAACCGGCTCCGCTTCTCCGTGGCATTCAATCCTCACCACTATGTCCCTATCCCACCTCAGCCTGAATATAACTGTACCACCTTCAGTAACGAAACAGGCTTCATAACCGAGCAAATTCCCACCCAACGATTTAGATACATCATTCGTGTTAAATTTAAAGAGCACATTCCAAGATTCACGCACCCCATATTCTCTCATAACCCAGAATTCCATCAAATTAACACCACCACGTCTCCTAGTAATCGAAACACACAGGCATTCTCCTGCTCCTCCTCTTGAAACTACTTGAACCCCCATCTGATTAACATCAATGTCATCGGCATCACCATCAAAAGTGGGGAATGGAACTTCCCTGAATTCCTCCTTTGCCAGATCAAAAGCAAGGATCGTTGGCTCCTCCTCACCGACTTTGGGGTAGAACCAATGCAGTGCTTCATTTGTAAGGGCCCCCAAGCTAGTGTTGGTGGGGCTTCTGAAAGAGCACGGTGGGTCGTTCCCACGGACTTGAATGCGTTTCCAAGAGTTCAATTTGGATGAGAAAATCTCCATAAATTTCTGGAAAGGTGTAGAATAAACATAAGCATCTATGAAAATTTTGTAGTCGTCAGTGGATGACACATAACCCAGGCCAGTACGGTCAAATTCAGATCTAACGTCTTCTGTATTCGCCACAGACACAAAATATGGGTCAGGCAATTCGCGATCAAATCTGGTTGACGGGTTCCAGAGAGACAAGCTATGATTTTCATAACCATCAACATCTACAAATACCAAACCATTACAGGAGCCCAGTAGGTTGCTATAGGTGTGGAAGGTGATATTACTGAGCGAAGAATCGTTGTCTGCGAACGACGGTGTTTCCGGGTCCAAGGATCGGAGTTCATAGTTGGTGGAGATGAGGAGTCTCTGGGTGAGGGTTTTGCGATCGGAGGCTAGCTTGAAGTGGGATTGGGCAAACTGTGGGTCGGCTGTTATGAGAGAACGCCACCGTTCCGAAACGGAACTGAATCGAATCAGAGGTTTTATTGGCAACCGGCACAAAATTTGGACTATAATTTCTTCAGGGAGGTCGCAGTTGTGGTGGAGCTTCTTCGTCGACATTGGAACCTTGGAAACGAATAGCCCACGGCCACAGCCAGTGGAAGGGTTTTGGGAAGCTGATTTTCCGTTTTCAGAGCATTTCTCACAAGTTCACAACAAAGGCATGAGCTTGACCCCTTTTGACTTGAGATTTTCGTTCATTTTCTTTTTCCAAATTCATAAAATGACGACGGTACATGTGGTCATGACCGTAGATGCAGTGGTGCTGAACCTGTACGGAGAATCGCTGACGCAAACACGTGGAATTAGATTTGGCGGGTCCCAACGGGTTGGTTTTGGGTTGGCCCCGCCTTATATGAAATCGGGGCTCATTGCTGATTGGATTTGGGCTTTGAAAAACAATATTCTTGGGTGTCCAGAGACTAAAACTGAGTGTCCACAGAATCACCAAACAGACAAGATATTGGGTAGCTTTTTCATTAGTTCAATTCAATAAACCGCAAAAAATTTCAACTCCTATACATCGAAAAAAAAAAGTCGTTTTTTTGTGATTTCTACAAATTATTTGTTTGGATTGTGAAGAAATCTTGGAGGCTATAGTGTTACTGCCCTCTTAATCTTCCCCAATCTGCCACCTCAAGTAAAGGTGTGTTTCTATATGTTGACTTCACCTTTATTTTTGGCGTCAAATTCATTTGCAGGTTCATGCTTTTGGCTTTTTGGGGAGAAGAATCAATTAACTCCTTCTTAATAAGCGTTATTCATGTATGTTGTATTGCTAATCGAGATAACTCTCTCTGTACTTTTTCAATTGATTGAATAAAGTACTATCGCTTGTTCGGTCAAAATAAGCGATTATTCTTTCCCTAAATTCAAACCCACAAAACAAAAACCCTAATCAGCTGTTTTACTTCTTAATCAATATGATAAGAACATATGTTTACTCCAATAATAATTGGGTTTCCTTAAACAATTTATGTCACACATTGGCTTTGCCATTTATTAATGAGGTTGCCATTCGTACTTCTAAGGCGTTTGAGTGTGCTTGAAATGAAGTGAAAATGTATGAGAAACATTCCACATTATCCCCCACTTGATTAGGGATAACATATCAAAGGAAAACCTATCAAAGAATTCAAAATAGCTGGTCAAAGAAGTTACAAGTATAATCCAATCCAAGTGGGTAGTTTTGCACACAAGAGCCGTCAATATGTAACCCAAACAAATATACAAGATTCATTCACCGCCTCACTCGGATGCCCCGGAAATGCCTCCCTTCGTTAAGACTTGGTTTGTGTCAATTGTCAACAAACTCTCTCTCTCTCTCTCTCTCTCTCTCTCTCTCTCTTTTCCCTTTCATTTCTTGGTAAATGCAACTCACGCTTCCATCCTAAGTGATCAGCAGCCATCCGTACTATTACTCTTGCTTTTCTTCATTTCTCTTTTTTCACTATCAATAATATTTTTAGGCCCCTATATATACACACACACACACACAAATATAGAGAGAGAGGGTCACAAGTTACAAGTAGTGTCAAATAGGTGGTGGGTTTTGAGAGAGATAGAGAGAGAATGTGCGCAGTTCAGAGGATAGTAGGTTTAGTGGTGGCGGTTATGGCGGCAATGGTGATCAGGGTGGCTTGTTCACAGTCACATGACTATGGAGATGCTTTGAGCAAGAGCATATTGTTCTTTGAAGGCCAGAGGTCGGGGAAGTTACCCTCTTCTCAGAGAATGACTTGGAGGAAGGATTCTGCACTTCGTGATGGCTATGAGATTGGTGTAAGTCTCTCTTTCTCTCTTGTTTATGTGGGTTCGTTCTTGAATTTTACAGATTCTTATTATTACACAAATCATTTGGAACTTTTTAGGATCTTCATTATCATCAACAAGAACCAAACATAAACTTTTCAAGTCGCTTTCAGATGGTGTCATTTGGGATGAGAAAGAATCCATACAGAAAAAAAATCTCATAATTTAGATGTGACAACATTAGCTCATCGGATTTCTTTTTGCCTTTTCATGGGTCAGAATGGTTAAAGAATGAAACTTTGGGCAAGATTTCAATCTATTCATTTCAGTAAAACACAGAGGAGGAGGAGCACTCAGATGAAAAAAAAACAGAGGAGCTCTCAATGTTATTTTATTTAGCAAAAAGTTGAAACCGCTACTTTGTTTCTTAGGATAGAGAAAGAGCGTTCGATAAATGTGACTTACCTTTGCTTCTCATTTCTCATTTGAACCCTTTTATAAACGAGTTTTTTCTTTCTTTCTTTTAAGTACTCGCAAAACATGTGAAGCCATTTGCATTGATCGTAATCAATGGGATTTTTAGTTAGTCATTAGTGGGATTCAATTGAAGGTTATGAACAACTTAATTATGGACCAACCATCAATGTGTTTTTGTGTGACCAGGTTGATTTGGTAGGGGGCTACTACGACGCTGGCGACAACGTTAAGTTCAACTTTCCGATGGCATTCTCAACAACAATGCTGGCATGGAGCGTTTTAGAGTTTGGGAAGGGCATGAGCTCAGACTTGCCACATGCACTGGACGCCATCCGATGGGCCACTGACTACTTTCTCAAAGCCACAAGCATTCCTGGCTTTGTCTTTGTCCAAGTTGGCGACCCTTACGGTGACCACAATTGCTGGGAGAGGCCTGAGGACATGGACACCCCTAGGACACCCTTTGCCGTGAGCAAACAGTTCCCGGGCTCCGAAGTTTCAGCTGAGATAGCAGCAGCACTAGCAGCTTCTGCCATGGTGTTTAGACCAATTGATTTAAAATACTCTGCCAGGCTTCTCAAAAGAGCTAGAATGGTACTAAATAACTGACACATTATGAGATTAAATAATTATTTCAAACTATATATAGAGCTACATTATGCTTATTTCGTGCAATGGACTAGGTGTTTGATTTTGCAGATAAATACCAGGGATCCTATAATGACAGCCTTGGACCATGGGTTTGTCCATTTTATTGTGATTTCAGTGGCTATGAGGTAACGTACACATAATATGCTCATACTACCAATTTCTAAAACAAGATGTTTGATAGAATATTTGGTGTTTGTTATGTGACAATTTCTGCTATGCAGGACGAATTGGTTTGGGGAGCAGCCTGGTTATTTAAGGCAACTAAGCAACCTATCTACTGGAACTATGTTTTACAAAACATAAACGAGTTGGAAAGTTCTGCTACTGTGAAATATATAAACGGCGTCTCATATCTTGGTGGAAGCTTTGCAGAATTCGGATGGGATTCCAAGCACGCAGGCATCAACGTACTCGTTTCGAAGGTAAGTGTACTACTTACATTTCCTTAATTCTGATTAAGCACATTAATCTGCTTCTAATTAATAAAACCCATTTGCCTAATATGGAGATCGATTCGATCCGTTGCGTGTTTTTGTAACAGTTGATCATGTCAATGTCTGGTACTGGTTCTACCCCTTTCATTCAAAATGCAGACAAGTTCATATGCACCTTGTTGCCTGAATCTCCAACCATATCAGCCTCATATTCTCCAGGTAGCTACTTCTCTAATGACTGAATAATAATCACCATTAGTATGATCGGTGCGGTAATATAATGTTAATTAATTAAAATTAACAGGTGGGCTTTTATTTAAACCTGGAGGAAGCAATATGCAGCATGCAACAACTCTGTCATTTCTTCTAGTTGTTTATGCTCGTTATTTGAAACTATCCAGTAGAGTTGTCCATTGTGGCAATGTTGTTGCCAGTCCTGCTAGACTTGTAAAACTTGCAAAAGGCCAGGTAACTTATACTTTTATAACATGTTTACTTATCGGGAATGAATATTGTAAAATTACGTAAATACTCATTAATTAATAAAAATTTGGACCGACGGGTCGATGCAGGTAGATTACATTCTAGGAAGTAACCCATTGGGCATGTCGTATATGGTGGGATATGGTAAAAAATTTCCTCAGAGAATTCACCACCGTGGGTCGTCTTTACCGTCAGTCGGTCAACATCCGAAACAGATTGACTGCAAAGGTGGAACCGATTATTATTACAGCAAAAACCCAAACCCAAATTTGCTAATTGGGGCTCTTGTTGGAGGACCAGATATCAAAGACTCGTACGCTGATTCTCGAGAGGATTTTGTGCAGTCTGAGCCAACAACGTACATCAATGCACCTTTTGTGGGGGTCTTGGCTTACTTTAAGTCTCGTCCGTCGTAGCTAGTTAGCTTGTTGATAAATTCTTCATGTCTTCTTTCAATTTATCTTTTGTTTATAACTTGCAATTGCAAAGTAAAAAAAAAGGGTAAAGGGTTGATTTTTTTTCATTTTATTTTTATACAAGCGATATTATGAATGGTAAATGCATATTACGGTAAAAAGTCAGAGAGGTGAGCACAATTGTAGGTACATTAAATCAATGTCAAAAAAATATCTTCAAATTGAGGAAAGAAATTTTAGTCAATGTTATTAAGGTTAGTGGCAAATTTTTTAGTAGAAATATTAGGGACTAAAAAATTTTTTAAACTAGAAACCACTTCCCCCATCTTGAGGAAAATTAGCCCAGCTTCGTCCCACCCCTCTGTAAGCCACCTCCAGAAAGAACTGACCCCTATAAGCAACCCTCGCCGGAGCATACAGGGAGACGTCAGAGAAGTGTGTGACGGTGGTAAGGGGACTCTCCTAGGAAGCACTGGAACCAGAGCAAACCCTAGAGAGAATAGATATATCGTCCTTTTAAGAATCAAACACTTTTAGGGCATGTTTATGTATCAATAATGGGTATGGGAGGAAAGGGAATGATTTTCATTCCTGACTTCTCTTGTGTTTACTTGCAATCAGAAATGAAAAAATAAGTGGACTCCACCTCAAAATCCGTAATCACATCCCCTCAAAACCAGGATTGATCTAATATAAATGATTGATTTAAGATTTTCCTGGTGCCACACTTTTAACCCCAGAGCAAACACAATTAAATTTGCCCCTAACCTAATAGGAAATCCACGGAAAAGGAAATAAACAAAATTAAATTAATACCGGAAAAGGAAAGAAAATAAATCCCTATTTGTTCTTGGAATAAACTACCAGGCACAATGATATCCACCTCAAGCTTAGGCAATTCTGGAATGTCTTAAATGTGATTAAGTCATTCGTAATAAAGTTTTATTACGTTTTGTATTTAATAATTAGTTATTGCCATAATCTGAATATGGCCGCCTATAGGAACCTAGAACACGGATTCTTAAGACCTTCTTTGGGCCTTTGTTTCCTTGTTACGGTTGAGCAAAAAAATAACCCTAAGGGACATTGCATGACCACACTATATATATGTAGTGATCTTGGACACAAGACAAAAGCATGCATAATCCTGATTAAACATATTATAATTAGTACTATCTGTCTAATTAGCAAGAGAGAATGAGGAACATAATCATGTGTAGTATCAATATTTCCCTTTTGATATTAGCAGCAGCCGGGATTTCGGTAATGGCAACAGCCGGTACAACCGCTGCTTCTTCACGTTTTGACTACGCCGATGCCTTGTCCAAGAGCATCTTGTTCTTTGAGGGGCAGAGGTCTGGAAGATTACCACCTTCCCAACGTATGACTTGGAGGAAAAGTTCTGCCCTACGTGATGGCTTTGATGTTCATGTGAGTCACCCTCTCTCTCTCTCTAAATTAACATATAATTTTGACTTCTTTCTACCGTGAAACTCTATATCGTGCGGTTTAACACTTGATTAATTTCTCAGAAATTTTTGTTTGAAATTGTAAATGCCGTCATAGAGTGTTACTATCCCCATGTACAATCTAATAAGTCAACCCCTCCTTGTCCAAGACCGAACTTTTTCCTCCACTCTCACTTGCCACATGGACTAAACCCTAAGACTTGCTTAATTTTACATTACTTTTCACTTGTAACAGCCCTGTCATGCACAATAATGTTCATATCTTTTTTTTTATATATATAATAAAAGAGCGATAGTAAATAATGTCCATATCTTAAAACTGGATTTGCACCCTATAAGTGATAATTAATTAATAATATTCATCAATTATACTACTTTAATGTTCAAGCAAATACCATTATGAAAAACCAAATGTTACATAGACCACACTTTATAGACTGGATATTGTATAACATTGACAAGTATTTCTCCTCAGAGGGATCTGGTAGGGGGATATTATGACGCGGGTGACAACGTGAAGTTCAACTTTCCTATGGCCTTCACAACAACAATGCTGTCGTGGAGCGTTATCGAGTTCGGGCAATTAATGGGGCCGGAGCTTCAACATGCTCTGGAAGCCATAAGATGGGGGACTGATTATTTGCTTAAAGCCACCAGAGTTCCTGATTCTGTTGTTGGTGCAGTTGGTGACCCAAATGCCGATCACAATTGTTGGCAAAGGCCAGAAGACATGGACACCCCTCGAACCTCTTATGTAGTCAATAAACAAAAGCCCGGTTCAGAAGTTTCGGCTGAAATTGCAGCTGCACTTGCAGCTTCTTCCATGGTGTTTAGACACTCAGACAGGGCATACGCCGCTTTACTTCTAAGAAGAGCTATGCAGGTGTGTGTATATATATTTTCTTTCTTTTCATATATTTAACTTTTAGGTTAATATGGGTTTTTCTTTGTTGGATGTTTAGGTGTTTGAATTTGCAGACAAGTACAGGGGATCTTACAATGATAGTATTGCGGCAGGAGTCTGCCCTTTCTATTGTGATTTCAACGGATACATGGTATGTTATGTGTTACATCAGTTGATATCGAAAAATTAAGATAAAAGTTGGCTTTCTCGTAGCATCACTAACCTTAATTCCCAAGTTTAATATATATGTTTTCTGTGTGTGTTGCAGGATGAATTGATTTGGGGAGCTTCATGGTTATACAAGGCAACTAAGGCCCCTAGTTATTGGAACTACGTCAAAAACAACATAAACTATTTGGAGTACAATAATATTGTTGTAAGAAATGTGAATGGGAACCCTGTTCCATCATCTCAAGGTGGTAGCATCACTGAATTTGGATGGGATGCAAAGCATGCCGGTATTAACATACTTGTTTCTCAAGTAAGACTCTCTTTTTCTAATTAACATTCTTGAACTCAACCTCAATTACGCTCCACCTAATTAAATTAAGCTTTCATTTGTTTGCAGTGGGTAATGAAAGATCCCCACAATTCTAATCCCTTCGTTCCCAAAGCCGATCAATTCATATGCTCCATTTTGCCTGAATCACCTGCCCCCAAATCGGTCTCATACTCACGAGGTAGTTATTCTTTGAACATAATATTTAGACATACGATGAATTTAGATCGCATGTTTACACAAAAAAACTCTTTTTTTTTTTTATTTTATGTTTTTCGGTTTTAATTATTAGGTGGGCTGTTGTTTAAACCTGGAGGAAGTAACTTGCAACATGCAACGTCCATATCATTTCTTCTTCTAGTTTATGGTCGCTACATGAAACTTGCCAACAAGGTTGTCGATTGTGGCAACAATGTTCATGTCACTCCAGCTAGGATAGTGAGTTTCACCAGAGGACAGGTACATATATTCAAATATTAATTATACATTTTAATTAAATGGGTGGATTAAATTACAATGAAAACCGGTTGTTTAAATTTAATTAGTAATTAATGTAAATGCAGGTTGATTATATACTAGGAAGCAACCCATTGGGCATGTCATACATGGTGGGATTTGGGCAAAAGTTTCCTAAGAACGTACATCATCGTGGTTCCGTGTTGCCCAGCGTGGCTAAGCACCCACAGCACATCGACTGCCACGTGGGATACTCCTACTTCAACGGCCACGATCCTAACCAGAACGTGCTCACTGGCGCTATCGTGGGAGGGCCTGCTGAGGATGATACCTTCAAAGACTCTCGATTTGATGCTCCCCAATCAGAGCCGACCACGTACATCAATGCTCCTTTTGTTGGTGTATTGGCTTTCTTCAAACCTCTACATCACTAATTTTTTTTTATTTATAAAAATTGTTCATGTATTTCATTTCAACCCTATTATTAGATCAAAGTGATTACTATTAGTTGAAGGATAAGCGATTTTAGTGGAAACTTCCAAAATTGCATTGAGTCCTGAATAATATCAGGAATGACTTCATATATAACACGAAGGGATATGCTTCAGTGAAAGATAAAACAAAATAAGCTAATTTATAAACCACAACATTAACTTCACGAAACACAAAACAAATAAGTATGTGGACAAATAACATTAGACCAGCATCAATCTGAACATCAAAATAAAGCAAATCATCACCATTGTTAGATCAAAGTGTTGAGTTGTGATTCTTTGTCATTTGTTGAATATTATTGAAATCTAAATAAAGTTGTATTACATATACCCCTCTATTTACTTTTTTTTTTTTTTTTGTTGCTAAATTCCTTCATCAATGTTGCTAGCACTCAAACTCATCGACTTAGGGCTAGTTTGGGATGACTGTCACTTTTTTTTATAAAAAAAAACAGCTTATGTTGTGCTTTGAAAATAATCATCTGTAAAGTAAAGCAGTTTTATGTTTGGTAAACAATATTTTTAAAGTGATGTTAGTAGAACAGTGTCAAAATTGTTTGGTAAATTTTAAGAGTAATGCTATTTGGACACACAACTTTGACACACTTAGTTGACAATCGCTGATGTGTCAATGTATCATTCGCTGAACAGAAAACGAGGAGAAAAGAAGAGCAAATGATACATTGACACATCAGCGGGTGTCACTAAGTATGTCAATGTTGTGTGTCCAAATAGCATTACTCAAATTTTAATGACTCAAATAAACATAATGTTGAAACTGTTATGTGCTAATCATGTGGTGCTGGTGTTGACGATGAAGGTGGAGGTGGAGATGGAGGAGGATGAGGTGCTAGTGCTGGTGGTGGTTGTGGAGGTGGGGGTAGAGATGGAGGTGAAGGTGGTGGTGGTGGTTGAGATGAAAGTGGTGGTGAAGGTGGTGACGGTGGAGGTGGAGATGAAGGTGGTGATGGTGGTGGAAGTAGAGGTGGAAGTGGTGGAGGTGGTGGTGGTGGTGGAGGTGGAGGTGGAGGTGGAGCTCAAACGTTTTTTTCTCCGTAATTATTTTTATGTCCCTAATGTTTCTGCCCAAATATGGCGATAAATAGGAAAACATAGGGTCAGACAAACAGTGATTCAGATAACAAGACCATTATAAGATGAAAGTTAAAACAATCAATATATTGCAAGGCACCTCAGTAACATCATTACTAGCATGGAGATTCTAAAATCAGACCCAAAAATAAATCATGGAGAAGCAAAACTAAAAATAGCAGGAACTTTCAATGAAAATATAAACAAGAAGAACAGCACAAAAGCTTGAAGAAATGTCATATAAACTACCACAACAGCTATACAATATGCAAGAAAGAATGCAGGACATAAAACAAGCTCACCTGCTCACATTCACTTATAGACAAGCCTTCAGCTCAATGTATCTGATGATCTAAAATCCTTAACAATCTAACAAAAGAATCTACAGGGACCAATGTAGAAGCCTCTTTGCTCGAAGAGACATTATTTCATTTGCAAGCACTCTAAGATCAGAAAGAGGCATAGATAACCACTCAGCTTCTTCCCGATCATCACTGAAAATTTCAGCTCTACCACAGAAATCCTCCACCGACTCACAAAAGCGTCCAATGATGGCTTCTAAATATGATTTTGCAAAATAAGTCACTCACATGAATACTGAAAATAAAAATGTGAGATCACGCTTGAGAGAGAGAGAGAGAGAGAGAGAGTTCTCAAACCCAATAACAACCTTGAATTGCAGTCTGATCTGGTCCGACTGATGACATAACGACATCACTATCTTTTTTCTTGGCTTTTGGTTTTCTAGAAAGATGGTGTAGATGCGTCCTGCAATTTCATCTTCTAGATTAGGAAACACGGAGGGGGGAAAATGATTATCAACTGCCAAATAGATCCACACATACATTAGGAGGAATATCGTTGAGCTGATTATTGTTAGTTGCACCATAGTCTCTTTGAGCATGTCTGGTTCTAGGTAACGCGTATGGCCGCGCGGCTATACTCTTTTTAGAAGCATGAATAAAACCTAGTATAGCCGAACGGCTATACTATTTATTTTTAAAAAAAAGACAAGTCTAGCGATTAGGCGCCCACGTGTCAAAATACGTATAGCCGACCGGCTATATTATTTTAAAAAAACCGAGTATAGCCGGCCGGCTGTACGATTTTTTTTAAAAAGGAGGGCTCCCTAGCGATTAGGTGCCCACGGGTCAAAACAAGTGTAGCCGTGCGGCTATAGTATTTATTAAAACCAAAAAAAGAAGAGTACAGCCGAGCGGCTATACTATTCATGAATGAAAGAAAAAGTAGTCGCATAGCGCCTAGTTGCCGTGTCAAAAGAGTATAGCCGCCGGGCTATACTACTTTTAAGAAACATGCATAAAACCGAGTACAGCCGTCCGGCTATACTCTTTTTTTTTTAAAAGGGAGGGCTCTGTCGCGATTAGGAGCGAAGAAGAAGAAGAAGATGCAGCAGAGAAGATCAGCGTCAGGGAGGCCTACTGGAACGGATGGCTCAGATTTCAACTACCGCATGGTTGTTGACTCTCGTAGGCTTCTATCATCTACACCTCTAAAATCAGATTATCTCTCCCTCTGTTTTCTTTTTTCTTTTTTTACTTTTGGTTTCTGTCATTTTCTCTGCAACCAAACAGATCTCTGGGTCCCTGCACTCTTTATACTGGGTATTTAAAGTCTGTTCTGGGTTATCGAATTTCAGGTTACCAGAAGGTAGCTAAAGGAAAATCTCGTCTCTCCGCGCTTATTCTCACTCAGGTACTCACTGTCTCTCTCAATTGAATCTGGCTCTGTAATTTCCGGATGTAAAGTTTGGATTTTTTTCACTGAATTTTGCATTACTTTATCTAAATGGGAATTTGCATTTAACTGGGCTACCCCCATAGCATAGGCTGGTGATAGTATTGTGCATGAATTTTTCAAGCAACTAATTATAGAACTTTTTTCTTTTGTGTAAAAAACCTAATTCGTTTATTGTGTCAAGTAGCCTCTTATTTGGATTGTGTTAGATAGGGAAAATCTGTATTGGGTGACTCACAACAGATACCTTGGAAAATTGGGTTGAATTCAAACCGCACTCAAACCATTTTGAGTAAAATATTTGTGGGTTACCTGGCAGGTGGATGGTTCAGTTATGACTAAACTTGTCTTGGTGATCTAAGTTAACATTTACATTTAAAGCCAATTGGACGAATTCTGCATTGTTAAGGTTTTGAACAAATTATATACGGCAGTAATAAGGGAACATATTTTTATGAGACGGTAGAGGTTGGCACTTTAGTATATTACAATCCAACTATCATATGTAGTTGTTGTTGACATTTCAATTTATTCATGAAGTCTAATTTTCAATCCATCAGTTTCAAAAGGTTCCTCTTTTGATAGCATTTGCTCTCATGCCCTGCAGGCTGTCATTCAATTGATAGGAGTCCTACACACATTTCTATTTACATCAAATGGGGAAGGTCCCAATGTGATCGCTATTTCATCTGTTGCTATTGGTTCTATTTCTTTGATCATTGGGGAGTTAGGTAAGCTGTTACTAATCCTGCATTTTTCTTTCAAGTCACTTCAGTTTTTGCATCTGTAGTTGTACAACTTTTTATTGTGCCAAAGGTCGAAGGCGCAGCCGAGTGAGTTTGTTGAAAGTTTACATTGTTGCATCATCTATTGGAATACTTCTCTCCATTGCTTGTGTTGCTACAGGAAATTTAACATTAGAGGTAAGATAGTTCTTTATTATAACTGTTGATTATCACTTAGAAATTTGAATCATTTGTCCTTTCTTGTTTTTGTCGGAATTTTCTGATTGTTGTCTTGTATGAAATTACTGAGTAGGTTTTCCAAAATCCAAGTAACTGGGAAACAAAGAAGTTCGAACTTCTCGAGGCCACCCGCACTGCAATTGGTGAGTATCTGTACTTTCTTGATGTGATGCTACTACAACCAAAGTTGGGTAAAGAGTCTAATATTTATGCTTCAAATTTCACAGCGTTCCTGGTACAAATATTTGCCATCAGCACAACTACTTCTCTCATCAGTAACATGTCTCCTCCAAAAAGGACCTCTTAGCTGCTTCCTCTAGCCATAATCATGTCAATGATCAAATAGAATTTTCGTTTTCAATTTCTTCCAGGGGTCCCAATTTTGTAATTCGATGAAGATAGTTTCATTCCTTTCTAGTTTAAGGACTATTTTGACAGGACACACACCCCTAGTGAACTTTTACATGTTTTAGAAACAAAACAGTGATGGTAGGCATGTAATTTGATCCATTAATACAAATTGGATGTTTGATGAAGTTGTTTCAGTGTTTGACCATTGATGAACCAAGTTTCAGGCCGAACTTTAAAAGCAAACATCAGCCACATGAACTTTGAAGAACATCAGACAAACCAAGTGAACCGCCATTACCCATCACTTGGACCTCGTCCTACACTATATTCAAATATTCAAGAAACCAAAAATGTTATATTTAGGTTCTTCCTCTCTTTTAAAAAGTGAGTTTATTAAGATCAATCTCACGGCCAAAGCCCCCATCTTGAATTTTGGGTATGTAGAGATTGTGAGATGAACGACATTTGATCTTAATAAACCTGCATCTCCAAAAGGTTGCTAATTTGTTTTCTTAGTATGAAAATATTGTTATCTTAATACTCATAACATCTTTTTTTTTTTTTATTCCCAATCAAAATAGTTGTGGTCTTTGCACTATGAGTAGCAAGCAGTGTATTTTTTTTTGTAGTGATTCGAAATGTATATATTTAAACAAAGAGTGTAAACTAGACGACATGTTTATTGTTTTGCTAAAGGAATACATATGATCCACCGAGGCGGAGTGATCCTTCTGACTGTCCTGTTTCCATATAAATCTTGCAAGGTTTGTCGGGTTTTCTGTCATTTTCTTCCGTAATTTCCCCGTATATTGCTATGTCTTTCAATAAAAAAAAGTCCTAAAAACTAAAACAAATTGCTATGTCTTTAATTATTGTAACTATGAGCTTAATAGAAATCTTTTCTTCTTCCTCATTCGTGGAGTCTCCTAACATTCGAGATTCAACATATATTTCTTGATCAACATTTTCATTGCTCAATTCTGGGAGGGGTGCTTCAGCAGAGTTTCAGTCGAAGGCATCTTTGATACTAATGAGCACATAAGCAACTTCAAAACCTGAAGAAAGTGAAGGCATCTTTGATACTAATGAGCACATAAGCAACTTCAAAACCTGAAGAAAGTGAAAAGATCATCAGAAACTAGCATTTCATTTCTTACTAGAAAATTAACTGTGGTGGTATAACAGATCATTTACCTCATCAACTCCTCAATACTATTCCATCCCGTGAATCCGAGGTTCTTAACTAAAGAAGAGCTTGTAGAAGTAAATGGGGGCATCACTTGTAAATCATCGCACTAATTATAAATCTGGCTGGACCTTTTACAAAGACCTCACCATCTTCAGCACTAGACACTGGAAGGGTGGTCTCCATGTCCATTAGACGCTTACAAAGATGACAACGAACCGTTCGGTAATAACTAAAAACAAGACTGCTCTGAAAATTTCTGCAATGTGGATTAGAACACGTAAAGTACCGCGTGGGTTCGCAATCATCAAATTTCAGTTTGAGGTTGTCCAAGAGATATTCTGTCCTATTGTGGGGACGTAACATCATGGCTCTACATTAGGGTTTTGAACGATGGGAGTTAGGCGGCGCCTCTAAACCCTAACCCCTAAACCCTCTACATTCTTCAGTTCGGAAAAGCTGTGAGTCAAAACTCTCCACACTTCCATATATGTTGTCCATGCAACCAATTCCCAAGGGTTGTGAACGATGGGAGTTAGGCGGCGCCTGGGCGCCCGCCTAGGCGGCCTAGGCGGGTCTAGGCAGGTTTAGGCGGACGAAGGGCGGTTGAAGCGCGCAGGGAGTAAGGCGGCGCCGTCATTTCAGCCTAATCATTAGGGTTAGGAGCCAGGGAGTGAGGCGGAGCCTGGGCGCCCGCCTAGGCGGCTTAGGCGGGTCTAGGCGGGTCTAGGCGGGTCTGGGTGGGCGTTTTGCCATTGAGGAGCGGACGAAGGTCGGTTGAAGCGCGCAAGAGCCACTGCTTGTTAGGAAGAAAGATGGAGAGACAGAGTGATGAAATCAATACAGAGAGAGGAAGGAGAAGGCGACGCTTGGGAAGAAGAGATATCTGACCTAATTTTTAATATAATTAACAGGTTGGGTTTTGTAAAATGCCATTAAACATTGTATTAAAATGGGCCTATTTTTACTTTTTTTTTTTGCGGTTTTTTTTTATAAATATCAAGGTTACTGAAAATACAAAAATAAAAGCCAGATAATATCAAGATTGGAAAATATTAAAGTTTTCTTTTCTATATCTTATTATTTTACATGATTTTGGTATAAATTTATAATTTGTAATACAAAATAATTATTAAAAAAAAGGGTGCCTAGGCCTTGATTACTCCTCTCAGCTCTAGGCCCATGCTCGCCGCCCACCTACTGCTTACGGATTTTTCGAACATATATTAAAAAAGGAAAAGCATATATATGAAAATTGTGTATCATAAAATGCAAATGGGACATATAAAATTATTTTATTTTTATAAAATATTTTCATATGTCTTATGTGTATTGAATGGTACACCACATAGTAGGGGTGGAGCTATAGCAAGGCATGTCATGGGCCTGGGCCCCCATTTAATTTTCAATCTATTGTAATATATTATAAAATATATGATATAGCAATATAATTACTGCAATTAGATTTATGTTGACCCTATTAGTTGAAGATGAAAAACTTATGCGGAAGTGACTTTGAAATTTTGGCCCCTTCATACTAAGAATCCTTGCTCTACCAGTGCCAGACAATTGGTGTACCTGAACATAAAAATATTTCTCCTCCCCCTCCCCCTCCCCCTTTCTAACTATGATGATAAAATAAAATAAAATAACTAAGAAGAAATCTATGGCCCCACTATGACATGAAGATTCGATCGATATTATTACATACAAAGGGTCATAATATTTAAACAGGTATAGCCGCGTTAAATTGAATATGGCTATACTGTTCAAATATATTAATATTTAAAGAGGTATAGCCGTGTTAAATTGAATATAGTATAGCCGGGCGGCTGTACCTTATGAATATTCTACTTAAAACGTACAGCCGCGCGGCTATACTCTTTAAAGAGCATAATCTTGATTTCTCTGTTCTAATTACTTTAATTATTGTTTACTTAGTGAATAATTAGTATTTAAATATTTTATTAAAGAAAAAAATTACTACTTATAATTTATGAAGTTAATTAAAACATAGCAATAAAGAAATAATAATTAAAACATAATTACTAATTAAATAATTAAGGCTTTTTATCACAAATGGTCCTTGACCTTTACGAAATTATCACGAATGGTCCTTGAGGTTTTTTTGTGACACTAATAGTCCTTAACGTTTGGACTTTTTATCACAAATAGTCCTTGCCGTCAAAAATTCTGTTATGTGTATGATGTGGAAGATAAGTTGAGACCACATGTACAATCACATCGTGACATGTGGATTAAATAAATAAATAAATATTTTTTTATTATGAAAATCCATTAAAAAAAACCTCTTAGAGAGTAGAGAGAGAGAGAGAGAGAGAGAGAGAGAGAGAGAGAGGCTAAATGGTTTTTTAATGGATTTTCATAAAAACAAAAATTATTTATTTATTTATTTAATCCACATGTCACGATGTGATTGTACATGTGGGCTCCACTTATCTTCCACATCATACACTTAACAGAATTTTTGACAGCAAGGACCATTTGTGATAAAAAGTCCAAACGTTAAGGACTATTAGTGTCACAAAAAAACCTCAAGGACCATTCGTGATAATTTCATAAACGTCAAGGACCATTTGTGATAAAAAGCCAATAATTAAATAAGGCTGAGAGATTATTTAATTAATAAAAACAATAGCGTTACTCATATAAAAAGACAAAAAAAAACCTAGTAAAGCCGAACGGCCATACAATTTTTTTTTTAAATAAAAAAATCGAGTATACTATTTATGAAGAAAAAAAAAAGAACAGTAGCATAGCGACTAGTTTGCCCACGTGCCAGAAAAATTATAGCCGCGCGGCAATACTATTTCTAGAAACGTGAATACAACAGAGTATAGCCGCGCGGCTATACGATTTATTAAAAAAAACTAAAGACCTCATCTAGCGATTAGTTGCCCACATGTCAAAGTAAGTATAGCCGCCTGCTATACTATTTGTAAAAAAAATATAACAACCAAGTATAGCCGTTCGGCTTTACTCCTTTTTTTTATAAAAAGGGGGGGCTCCTTGTATTTTACTCATAAAAAAACAAAACAAAAAACCTAGTAAAGCCGCACGGCTATATAATTTTTTTTTAAAGAAAAAAATCGAGTATGAAGAAAAAAAAGAGCAGCAGCATAGCAACTAGTTGCCCACGTGTCAGAAATAGTATAGCCGCCCGGTTATACTATTTTTAGAAACATGAATACAGCAGAGTATAGCCGTTCGGCTATACTATAAAAAACCCCGACTGGAGATTAGTTGCTCACGTGTCAGCATAAGTATAGCCGCCCGGCTATACTATTTTTTTTTTAAAAGGAGAGGGCTCATTGTATTTTACATGTCATCAATCCTTAATCCAACACATTCATTGCTTCAGAATTACCTGTATACTTGATTCATCGTCACCAATACGGGAGATGATAGCAATGCAAGCTTTTGTAAATTCGGAGAAGTTTGCATTTGAAACGCACATATCTCGTATGATTTTGATAGAATGTTTTCGAACACTTACACCAGTATCTTTGGTTCTCTCAGCAACCTTCTCAAAATACTAAAAGAAAATGTGGAGAAGATGAAGCAAAATGCGTTACTAGAGAATCTACGAAGAACTTAGTAGGTTTAGAGATCAATTGAGCGCACCTTCAAACCAACATCAGGATGAGAAGCAATATGCCTCCCTACAAGTTCCAGTGCTGCTTCTGACAGAAATTGCGGAATCACAAAACCTTCCTTCAACAGCCGATTGAACGCGTTTGTCTCCTAGCACCTGCGGATCAGCTTCTACAATTATACTGACCTGCTCATCATATTAAGATATTAAGATATTAAGACATTAAATTCTGCTAACATAGCCATAAAATGAATTCTCAATTTCCATTTCAAGGATTAAAAGTCCAAGAATATATTTTTTTGTTTACCGCTCGTAAAGCCTTGTCCTTAATTACAGGTGAATTCTGTGAGAACTAAAAGATAGCTTTGAAAATAAGAAGACAATAGAATTGCTGAACTGAACTTGTTATTCATTGACTGAAACATGCTCTTCTTATAAAGGAGAGTACAAACAACTAATTAGCAAATAAACAGTAACAAGTAAACACGTCTAACAAACTCCATCCACTAGAGGGATTCCTAAAGACCAGGAAAGGAAACAACTGACTCCTATAAAATAGGAACAACAATTATTCTGCAGAAAACATAATTAAGATAAATCTCAACATCCTCCCTTAAACTGAATGTCATAAGACATCAGTTTAAATAAAAACATAAACACATCACAGCTGCAGTTAAACAATATCCTTTGCAGAGCAAATTCCCAACATCTTCCTGAGCTTCAAGAACACTGGCAACTTGAGAGGTTTGGTTAGGATATCCGACAAGGTTCAAGAGAACTACGTGCAGCCAGCCATACCTCGCTTCGATGGTCATTATGACCATTGGAGCATGTTAATGGAGAATTTTCTGAGATCCGAGTCTCATTGAAAATGGAATTGCTGAACCAGCAGAGGGTCAGTTCATCAAGTCTTTTTTGTTGCGCTTCTGTCAACAACGCTCCCTCTGCTGGTTCAGCAATTCCATTTTCAATGAGACTCCAATACTCTTTGGATCTCAGAAAATTCTCCATTAACATGCTCCAATGGTCATAATGACCATCGAAGCGAGGTATGGCTGGCTGCACGTAGTTCTCTTGAACCTTGTCGGATGCCATCAGTCCTTGCTGCTGCAAGTCAAGAAAGCTGCTGCTTTTGGAGAATTTTAAGTCAGGCCCAGTGGAGGCTCTGATACCAGATTGTGAGAACTAAAAGATAGCTTTGAAAATAAGAAGACAATAGAATTGCTGAACTGAACTTGTTATTCATTGACTGAAACATGCTCTTCTTATAAAGGAGCGTACAAACAACTAATTAGCAAATAAACAGGAACAAGTAAAACACGTCTAACAAACTCCATCCACTAGAGGGATTCCTAAAGACCAGGAAAGGAAACAACTGACTCCTATAAAATAGGAACAACAATTATTCTGCAGAAAACATAATTAAGATAAATCTCAACAAATTCTCCATTAAACTTGCCTGAAATCAACTAAATTGTCAAAATAGAGATTTTATTATATAATAAATCAGGGAGTAAATGAAAAAGCTTACTAACCAGAAGCAAATGAAGAATATTATCAAACCCTCTGGAAAAAGAGTTTTTTGTCCCAATGCTAAAGTAATCTTCTTGACTGAATCCCTTGTCAATAATGAAAAAACAGTCCCAGAATCCCACACTATTTCTTTTGATTTCAGTCTAGCAAGATAGTACATGAACTTCTGCTGTGATTTTGGATCATCCTTGTACCACACCAAGAGATAAAACCTGTACAACATGCATAGCTTTACGATGGAAACAATGGAACCACAAAGTTAAGAAGGGATGAGGTTCAACGAGTACATACCAGCGAACAAAGAGATGACCATCATCAGCTGATGCGGCATCTTGAAGGTAATTCAAAAGCATCTGCTGGACGACAACCTCAAGTTTTGTAATTGAAAAAGCAACTTCAGTGTTTCTTCCTGACCGATTAAAATTGTAAAACAAGAAGTTGCTTCCTGCAGAGGCATATTTGATAGTGCCAACTTGGATTCGGAACTTCATATTCTCCTACTCCCATGCAATCAGCATGAAACATTCTCTAACAACCTTGCATTTTTTGGATCAGTCTGATCATCCCCATCCACACTAACCAACTCCTGTAGTATTCAAAATTTGTCCTTACTGCAAAAGGCAGAATCACGCTTCAACCTCGCAGCAATTGTGCCAAGAAGGTCAATCGCCATGGTACGTACACCTATGTCTTTAGATTTCAGCCCGGCATTCTGGAGTAACAAGACACAAAGAACCTGCAAATAAATCGCCTTAAACATGGTGACATTTTAATACAATTAAAGATATTACAGTCTACACAAGTCCGATGCTGAGTGTATGAACAGAATATCTGTACCACCAACAATGAAGATGTTACAAGTTTCAGAGTAAATAACATTAAAATGCTTATGTGCATGAAAATATCTATAGGTATGTGCAAACAATAGCTGCCAAGAGGATATGACTAGTGCAGATCTGTACCCCACTGATTAAACCCATTGCCTTCAGTTGCAAGAGCTGGATATCATCCACCATGAATGTTGTAAAGCTTGTTTTCACTAGTTGTAAGATGCAACCATCTGACAACCTTTCTATTAACAACAAATCCTTGACTAAACCAAGAATGGTGCACATTTTCTGAAGAATATTATTCACAGCAGCAGAGACCCTACCAAGGCAAAGATGTAAGGAACAAGACAACACCTAAATTTTTTTATATAAGGATCTAGTGAAGAAAAAAAAAACCAACAACATAGGAGCAGAATATAGAGAAGCACACCTGTTAAATGACGGTTTATGCACTTTAACGGTCTTGATACTGCTTCGTTTCTTGCTTGCTGAACCAATTTCAGCATTAGGGGCTTCATCTTCCCCAACTGTTAATATATTGAAAAATCTTGTCACTCAAATCACATAAGTTGAAAACAACTACTCCTGAAAATGCAGAATGATTGAGCAAGACAATATACGGAATGGACAGAGTTGTGTATACAAAATAATATGTTAAAATACGTATGAAAAACTCAGGAACATATGAATGTAGTGGGTTAAGGAAACCCCACCTTTTTCCAAAACAAAAAAAAAAAACTAACCTTCAAGGGATCCATTTTGAGTTGGCCTATGCAAAGCACAATATGATGGATCATAAGCACACGTAACATCCATTATCTGATGCCTGGAAAACTCCAGAATTCTTTCAATGATCTGATATACACAAATTAGAATTACTTACCTTTTTTATAATCATAAAAAGAAATTACAAGATACGAAGTTACACATATAACGGATATCCACAAAATGTAGAGAGATCCTTAGCATAAAGTGTGTACCTCTTCTTTATATAGTTGTTTTGGCATCTGGTTATGAGCCATTACTGCTAAAGCTGCATGAATGGACTCTAGTGCACAATTTATTGATGAAACCACATCTGAATTTGACTGACATATTGAAGAGAAAAGTAATAAATGAAAGTGATCATGAATACCTATTAAAATAAAAACTCCAAATATATATGTATATAGAATTGAGCGCATAAATTTCATCCATAACGAAAATACTGTAATAACAAGTTTATAAATTAAACTAGTGTTATAACCACTGCCAAATGAGTGAAACTATTTCTCTATATTTCTTCCTCCCTCTCTTTCCTGATTATTCCCATTATTACTCTGACCATTTATCACTCCCATTGCTCTCTCCACTCTCCATTACTACCAAATGAAATTTATACATAATAAGTAGTCTCCTCCAAATGCTCAGATGCTTAAATACATTCTCTATACTGATAAACATTTTTTTCTTCGCAATTATTTTTATCTCCCTAATGTTTCTGCCCAAATATGGTGATAAATAGGAAAACATAGGGTCAGACAAACAGTGATTCAGATAACAAGACCATTATAAGATGAAATTTAAAACAATCAATATATTGCAAGGCACCTCAGTAACATCATTACTAACATGGAGATTCTAAAATCAGACCCAAAAAAAATCATGAAGAAGCAAAACTAAAAATAGCACGAACTTTCGATGAAAATATAAACAAGAAGAACAGCACAGAAGCCTGAAGAAATGTCATATAAACTACCACAACAGCTATGCTATATGCAAGAGAGAATGCAGGACATAAAACAAGGTCACCTGCTCAGATTCACTTATAGACAAGCCTTCAGCTCGATGTATCTGATGATCTAAAATCCTTAACAATCTAACAAAAGAATCTACAGGGACCAAATGTAGAAGCCCCTTTGCCCGAAGAGACATTATTTTATTTGCAAGCGCTCTAAGATCAGAAAGAGACATAGATAACCACTCAGCTTCTTCCCGATCATCACTGAAAATTTCAGCTATACCGCAGAAATCCTCCACCGACTCACAAAAGCGTCCAATGATGGCGTCTAAATAAGAGAGAGAGAGAGAGAGAGAGAGAGAGAGAGAGAGAGAGAGCTCTACCGCAGAAATCTATCAACTGCCAAATAGATCCACACATACATTAGGAGGAATGTCATTGAGCTGTTTATTGTTAGTTGCACCATATTCTCTTTGAGCATGTCTGGTTCTAGCTAGGTACCGGGTATAGCCGCGCGGCTATACTACTTTGAAGAAACATGAATACAACAGAGCTCCCACGTGTCAAAATAAGTATAGCCTCCCGGCTACACTTTTTTTAAAAGGATGGCTCCCTAGCGATTGGGCGTGTCAAAACAAGTGTAGCCGCCCGGCTATAGTATTTATTAAAAAAAACAAAAACAAAAACAAAAAAAAACGAAGCACAGCCGCACGGCTATACGATTTATTAAAAAACTTAAAAATGGAGTATAGCCGAGCGGCGATACTATTTTCAAGAAACATGAATAAAACCAAGTATAGTCGACCGGTTATACTATTTTTTTTTAACTTTTATTTATTTTTATATTACTCCATTTACTTAAGTTTACAATGTAAATAAGGAAGTACCCCCCATTTGGATTCAAATAAAAATACTAGAAAATCAAATTCCCACCAAATCAAAATATGAAAAAACGGTTTTAGTACAAAATACGATTTAGGCTAAAAATGATGGCTCATTAAGTCAATATATACTTCATACTAAAATCCCATAAAATTAAGTTTTCTTATTTGATGTGTGAGGAATAAAAGCCGCCAAAAATTATCTTCAGAAAATGATTATTCCGAAAACCCATTTTTCATACTTAGTCAATATTTTTACATAAATCATTTTTTCATGTATGATATGAATGCATGAAGGAACTAAGGTCAATCTAGGTAAAAAGCCTTATATGTTCAATCCACTATGGTGTTAAACCCTATTTCGTTTATGTTAAAACTTATTGAAAATTAGTTTATGGAGCTATGAACTAGCGTAGTTTATATGATTTAATGTTAACTTTTATTTCTACAAAGACTATAGAAATTGTAAGTACCAAAAAAAATAATCATTAAATTTTAAGCTAATAACTTTAGCTAGCCCACCCGTTGAAAAATTTCTGGTTCCGCCCTTGAGTGTAACCGAGTATAGCCGACTATACTTGGTTTTTAAAATAAAAGAGAGGGCTCCCTAGCGATGTGCCAAAACAAGTGTAGCCGTTTGGCTATACGATTTAATTAAAAAAATTAAGAAAAAAGGAACCTAATTTATACTTTATAGATATTAATTTGTCAGGTTCAACATATCCAAAGCATATATTAATCGGCCACTATATAAATTAAATATATATTATTTGTATTCATTAATATGTGAGAATTATTTGTATAATACATTAATTTTGTGTGTCTTATTGAAAATTTGGTAAACAATACGTGTATTAAACATGAAAAATACGTATGTACATGTACAATACGAATATTGTATGTTTGCATTTTAAAAAAACATGAATTTAACCTAGTCTTTGAGACGTGTATAGAACATGAATGTATTATTAAAAAATATATACATACATACATACATGTATAATAGAGTATTAAACGTGAAAGTATTAAACTCTTTATATGGATAAACAATATGTGTATTAAACAATACGTGTATTAAACGTGAAAGTGCTTGAGTTTGATATTTAAACTTGGAATTGCATGTTCTGTTGGCACAGTTTAGGTATTCTTGTTCCCGATCTTTACACCATGAAGGAAAATGTGCTCTTTCTAGCAAATAAGAAAACCGAGAGTTGGGGACCTTGACCACACCCATCCTCAATTTTTTATAAACAACCAAGCAGCATGTCACCATCTCATAAAAGTTTTTGGTTTCACACCATCTTCATTCACTCCCTTGCACTCATTAGTTACCAGCACAGACTTTGGGAAGCTTTCAATGGTTGAGGAAATAGATCTTCAAGTCAACCAGTCATCAGGAACCATTCCATCTTCTTTTGGAAACTTAACCAAGTTATCCGCACTGGGAATGCAAGGGAATAATCTTCAGGGAAGCATGGGGGTGCTAGGGGGATACCTTGGACTGCAAGAATTGTATGCTTCTCAAAATAACTTTAGTGGCCCAATACCTCAACAACTTCTTGGCCTCTCTTCCTTATCAATCTATTTGGACTTGTCTAAAAACCACTTTACTGGTTCCCTTCCCATGGAGGTTGGGAAGTTGAACAATCTAGGTGCATTGGATGTTTCTGATAACTTGTTATCAGGAGAACTTCCCAATAGCCTTGGTAGTTGTATACATCTAGAAGTCCTACACTTGCAGGGTAACTTCTTCAAGGGGATCATTCCTTCATCTATGATTTCGGTTAAAGGGATTCAAGATTTAGACATTTCTCGTAACAATTTTTCGGGTGAAATTCCACGATTTTTAGAGAGCTTTGCCTTGTTGAAGAATCTGAACCTATCTTTCAATCAGTTTTGGGGAGCAGTACCAACTGGAGGTGTTTTTAAAAATGCAAGTGCTACTTCAATTGTTGGAAACACCGGGCTCTGCGGCGGTGTTCCTAATCTCCAACTGGCCAAGTGCAAGTCTAAAGAGTCCAAGGGAGGCGGATTGTCTCGTGGCCTGAAAATACTTATCTCCATAGTTGTTGGGTTTGCTCTTCTAGGAATAGCTGTGGTGTTGTATTTTCTATTTCTTCTATCGTCACGAAAGGAAAACAGAGAAACTGCATTGAGCACTTCAATGAACTCTGTTTTGCAAGTATCATATAGTACTCTTCTCAAAGCTACAAATGGGTTCTCTTCAGCTAATTTGATTGGTGTGGGCAGTTTTGGGTCTGTGTATAAAGGAGTTCTTGATTTTGATGGAGCTCAGCTTGTTGCCATCAAGGTGTTTAACATGTTACATCATGGAGCATCTAAGAGTTTCGTGGCCGAATGTGAGGCGTTAAGAAATATCAGGCATCGAAATCTTGTCAAGATTATAACTGCATGTTCAGCTGTTGATTATCAAGGTAATGATTTCAAGGCTCTTGTGTATGAGTTAATGGACAATGGGAGCTTAGAAGAGTGGTTGCATTCGACTATTGAAACGAAAGAGGAAACAGATGCACCCAAGAATTTAAATCTTCTTCAGAGGCTAAACATCATCATTGACATTGCTTGTGCACTTGATTATCTTCATAACGATTGCGGAACACCAATAGTCCATTGCGATCTCAAGCCAAGCAATGTTCTCTTGGACACAGAGTTGACTGGACATGTTTCTGACTTTGGACTTGCAAGATTCCTTGCAAAATTAGCCGATAAGGCTTCAGCAAATCAAGCAAGTTCCATTGGCATAAGGGGATCGGTTGGCTATGCTGCTCCAGGTAAATATTCCTATATGCTTCACTGTTGCCTTTCTTCATCTTTTAACTTGGTTCTAATTACAATTAATTGATCATTTGCATAGACGGTTCATGTTCCATGCCCACATTTCCACGCACATAATCAGTTATTCTTACTTTGTTGCATAATTCAAGAGAGCCATTTTATTTAGAATTGTGGTGACAATATTTTGTGATACTTCAACTGCAGAGTATGGTATGGGAAGTGAAGTGTCGAAAAGTGGAGATGTCTACAGCTTTGGCATTCTCTTGTTAGAGATGTTTACGGGAAGGAGACCCACTGACCACATGTTTAGTGATGGCTTGAACCTTCATAATTTTGTGAAGACGGATTTTTCCGATCGAGTCACAGAGATTGCAGATTTACTTCTTCAAGAAGGCAGCATCAAATCTCCCGAACAATACAGCGTGAATGATCAAAAAGTGGAGGAGTGCTTAAGTTTGATATTTAAACTTGGAATTGCATGTTCTGTTGAATCCCCCGCGAACCGAAAGGATATCAGTGATGTTGCATCTGAATTACATTCCATCAGGGATATGCTTCTTGGTTAGAAACTTTTCCTACTTTCCTACTCTACATAACAAGGAAAGAATCAGTGGCGCCTGCTGCTTAAGGCTTGGTCATCATCTTTTTTTTCTTCTGTTTTTGATGCTGTTTGTTCTTACAGTTTCTTGTGAGGGATTTTACTGTGTTTGTTCAGCATATTATTATTATTATTTTCTACTTGTGTAGATGAAATTATGAGGAAATCCAGAATCCTGGAAACCATGTGAGAGCTGAGCTGCCTATTGGCCAAGTTGATGAACCCGGCTTGTGTTAGTTTGGACCACATTTCAATTCATGAAAATAACATTATGATTCGCAGCCAATAATGGTTTTTTCATGTCGATCCTAATCTTTGTAAATTATTGGGATTTTGTTTTCTTGCAATCAAAGGTTTTTGATGATATCATCTTGGCACAGGTTAGGTATTCTTGTTCCCTATCTTTTCACCATGGTGGAAAATGTGCCCTTTTCTAGCAAATAAGACAACCGAGAGTTGGTGACCTTGACCACACCCATCCTCAATTTTTTTCATAAACAACTAAGCAGCATGTCACCATCTCATAAAAGTTTTTCGGTTTCACACCATCTTCTCTCCCTTTCACTCCTTAGTTACCAGTTACCTGTTATTATAAGGCACCGAGAAACCGTTACGTTATGCGCGACTAAAGATAGAATTTTTCGACTTGTGCATACAACATGTATATGCAAAGGCAAAAACCACACCTAAAATACAAGCAGATGGTTACAAGTTACTTGTTGGGTTTAATTTATATATTCGAGCTACCATACAACATATACAAAGGCCAACAAACACCATCTACGTTCGAAAACCAATAGATTCGTAGATCAAGCATTTAAAATGTACAATTACAACAAGACCACTTTCACAACACTAAAATATAATACAATCTGAGTATCTAAGCACCCACACATCAAAATTATAAAACAATTGCAAGCATCTTCCTCGTAATTATCTTAACAGAGAAGAGCAGATCAATTTAACCATGAACAGAGGCGTATCGGTTGATCAAAGCCAAGGCATTGCTAGTCAAATGTGCTATATTCACAATCTGGCCTCTCACAGCAGTCTTCAAATTCCCATTCATCCCATTTCCACCAAACCCCTCAGAACATGTGTTCTCATCTGTCAAAGCAGCACTAACCCAAGTTTGGACATCACTTATCATGAGCTGAAAATCATAGCTTTTGAAGTTACCCATCTCAGCTATAGAACTCCGGAGCTCGTTGACCGAGTCACTTAACTCTTCGAGGCAGTCTCTCATGGCACCAACTTCTTTAGGCTTCAAGCCATGGCGTTGGGAGAGTTTTAGCATCGTGGCAGAGGTGGATTTGGCAGAGGAAAGTGTCACATTAAGGGCTGCACCAGCCATGAGCTTAGGACTTGTTTGGATTGTGCTTGCATGGCTTGAGAGAGAGGTGAGGCAGAGTTTTGGGTAGGTTGTTGCACTGCAAGATGTTTTGATGAATTCAGTGCTGGTTTTTGGTGCAAGGTCTCTGGCTGCTGAGGTTGAGGAGATTATGCAGAAACTAATGGAAAGTGCTGTGAGAAAACATGTGGCAAAATGTGTAGAAGATGAAGAAGATTCCATCTTGATATTTTTGTGTCTCTGAATCTGAATATTGGAGGCAGTGGAGTGAGTGATGAGAGTAGGGAGGGAAACGTGTCAATTTATAGAACCCGAGTTCCCAAAAAAACAACAAAATCCCTAAAATTGATGATAATAATAATAAAAAAATTCTAGCAGCCTCAAAAGGAATATGGAAAAATCTTGTTTGGGGGGCCAAAAGCCGAGATACATCTGCTCTTTAACATAATATCATCTTGGCACAGGTTGGTCCAGTGTGGGTCTAAAAGCAAAAGCAATGGGAAACCAAACAGCCTTGCTCTCGTTCTCATCTAAACCTTCATAATCAAATCAATCGCACCCAAAGTTGATGGGTGAGCCAGTCGACTGCTGTGTGTACCTGTATTTTTGCAACTTGAGCGTTTTTGGTCGACATGTATAACAATAAAAATCTCCCCCCTTAAAAGAAGCACTCCAAAAGGGATTTAACGCATGCAAGAGTCCAAAGGGGTTTTTAAAGCAAAATGAAGATTTTGATACGGAGGAGACATATCACAATTATTTCTGCAATCAAGATCAAGTGGAGATTGATTGGAATGGAAGGCTCCAAATGGGGAAATACTGTTTCTTATTTGGAAATATTTTTCTCACTATTTTAACCTAAGACGTATCCTCACCGGTCATCATTATCCTTAATACTTGACAAGTATCCTTAAGTATAACTATAGTTAACTTTTTACTTTATATTTATAGAACAATAGTTATGCATATAGACACGTGTCCTTGGTTAAAATGGGGAGCAAAAATGCTCTTTTTTATTGGTAAATTTTAGAAAAGTTTGGGCCCAAACAAAAACAAAGGTAAAATGTTGACAACTTTGGGCCTACCCATATAACTAAGCTACACAGCACGCGTGATGGTCCCAAAAAAAAAAAAAAAAAAAAAAAAACTTGAGTTATGCCTATCCCTTCTCAACTTGAATCTATGATGCTGATTGACCTAATTATCAACAACAGCAAACCAAATCAAACCAAACCATGTGCAGACTGCAAACTAGAAAAGAAAAGAACTTTAAATTGCACAAGTCAAAAGATGGCATTTTTTAGTTTAATATAATGAACGAATTAAACTATTGAGTTCCATTTTCTCAATAAACAAACCAATCTCCATCCTTTTGACGTAATACAGTTGGAACTTGTTTGTTACATAGCCCATATAACCTGAAATTCAAACACATGCATTTCTGGTAACTTAGTTGAATGTTATCTACTAATTCACGACAAATCATGGTCATCTCATGTGAAGTGGGAATATTAAGCGGAGGGTAAGGTTTTTTCGGGGGTTGCATAACTTGTTATTGTTCCCGGAAAAAAAAATGCAAAGCACAATTTGTTTTGTCTATAGTCTATCGTTTGGTATCTAATTATGTCCAGTCTTTTTGTGTTAGTATAAGTTTTCTGAATACAAGAGATAGTCTAAACTAAAATAAGGAAAGTTGTTTCTCACATGACACTACCACTAGGCTAGACCCCGTTGGTTGCATTAATTAAGTTTGTTGTAGCTAGATTGGGTTGAATATTTTGTTTCTCCAACAAAAATGATTGGAAATTTTGGATGAACAGTTACATTATTTCAAGATATTAATGGAAAAACATAATCATCCCTGCTTTCTTCCATAAATTATGGGATTTGGAAGTTAACTTTACGGGTACATACGTAGTGTGCCCGTCTTGATCACTTGCACGTTGAAGTGTAAGATTCTTATTCAAATTATTTTCCTTTAATTAGCAAATAATGCAATATACACGTGGCAAATGACAAGTGGCCAGACGCCTGTGATTGTAGCAATGTTGAAGTTGGCAGAGTCGTAGAGGATCAAGACCGAAGGCAAGTCCACATCTCTCTCAACCGCAGAAACACCGCCTATCGTGCAGCAGCGTTTCACGCTACACTTACAATGCATGCGGACATGTGCTATGCCCGCACGTTCTTGTTCGGTTTTGACTTTTGAAACGTGAATGATTCGTGTCCATATCTGATAGGGTAGCCACATGGCACACCGTGCCCATGCTGCCGTATATCCTCACTTCCAGTAAACAATCAAACGACTGTATCCGTAACATTCAATACACTTTCTTTTCCGTATATCCTCACGTATTTCATCTTCTTTTTTCCTTGCAATTACATTAACCTCAAATGCTTCTTTAATATAAGCGATATTCTATTTTAATCTTACAGTAAGGGGGATTCGAACTCAAATACAGAGTGGGGAGTACATCCGTTCTAGCCAATTTGACTAAGTCTATGTCTATGCTTCTTTGATAGTTAAATCAATTTTAAACATTAACAATATTAAAATTGAAGCAAAGTCTCTTCAATCTATACCAATTAAGTATTCTGAGCCGGCAGAGTGGAGAATGAATTTTTTTTTCTTTTTTTTGTCAATGATTTAATTTTGATTTCAAAAGTGCAAAGGTGGCTATTGTTGTAAGCCTTTGAATTAAGTATGTTTTGACAAGAATTACCAATTTAGCACCTGTTTATGCACATAGGTTATTTGGTCCTTTGGGATCATTCTCCAAGATATTCTCCCTTGTTTTTGTTCATATGTTTTTTTTTTTTTTTTATGAAGAAAAGGGGGGAGATTGTTCATATGTTTTTATTAGCTCTTAAAAATTAATTATTTTTTATCTGTTGGGTCTAGTGCAAGATCCAAAACGTACACTCAAGCTACCAAATGAACATGCGCCATATCATCTATTGCTTATATTTTATTTTAAAAAAATAGAGGGGCCATTATGATTATAATTTGGATTCATAAAATGGGTAGCTTGGACTTTATTTATTTTTTACTTTTTTAATACGCTCTGAGTTTCAAAGTCACCTGAGAGTTGCCTATAAATTGGCAATCGGCATCCCAGCATACACAAACACACCCATCAATTCAAGAAAATACAAAATGGGAGCTCAAACTTTCACAACCCCAACCTCAAATTCAAACAATGCTCTCACATTTCTCCTCCCAATTCTCCTATTGATCTTCATGCCAAACATGCACACAACCTTGGCAACTTCTTCTTCTTCTCAGACCTACAAAACCTACGTCAAAACTGCCTGCAACACAACCACATACCCACTAATTTGCTACAAATCTCTCTCCTCATACGCCTCCAAAGTCAAATCCGATCCTCATAAGCTTTGTACCTATGCCCTCTCCGTTACCCTAAAAGCAGCAAAAAACGCCTCTTCCGTAGTTTCAAAGCTTTATAAAAATACAGGATTAACCCCATCCGAGAAAGGGGTGGTCAAGGATTGTATAGACAATATTAAGGACTCCATCGACGAGCTCAAACAGTCAGTGAGTTCCATGAGCAATTTGGGGGTTTCGGGTTCCGACGTGCAATTACAATTGGATGATATAAAGACTTGGGTTAGCGCCGTCATCACGGATGACGCTACTTGCACGGATGGATTTGATGGTGTGAAGGTAAGCACCGCGGTTAAGACCGCCATCAAGAACAGCATTGTGAATGCTGCTAGGTTGGCTAGCAATGCTCTTTCTCTCATTGACAGCCTCATTTACTAGTTCAACCTATACCCTTTGTATTTCCTGACTTCTATATTTTATATTTTATTTTACTTTGGTTGATAGAAAGTTTATAGATTTTATAATTTATGTGTGTTTAATGTAATTAAAAGTTGTGTGAAATCACCTCATTCCTTAACCATGAGGTTGGGGGTTCGATCCCCGCCCATGGGAATTGAGCGCATTTCGTGGCCAGCCGTTTACCTCCATTGGGAGAGCTCCCGCGGCGAAAGGAATTAGTCATTGTTGTCGGCTATGGATACCCTTGGGTCTCACCTAAAAAAAGTTGTGTGAAATGGTTTTGTGACAGTTGGAAGAGTGGTTTGTATGTAATTATGTATACTACTACTACTATATGTAATGTTGTACAACAGAGGGAGTTTTGAGCAATTTGATAACAAATAAGCAAGCCCCTCAGCCCCCCCATGTTGATCAAAGATCCCATCTATAATAATTGGCGATCGACAGAACTTTTATTCTATAGTTGTCTTTTAACATTTTTGTTGCCGGTGTATAAGATCTTCATTCATGTATGTGTATTCTCAAAACAAAGAAAAAAAAAATGAAGATCTTCCCATTCCCATGTGAGTTCACATTGATGCATATATGAATGATTCCAAAACCCTGTTTATAATAATCCAACCCCGCATCTTTCAGTGTAAAATGCAAAATGCTATACTATTATTGCCCAATTTAATTATTTGTCAAACGTTCTGTGAAATTGAAAGTCAAAAATGAAATTAAAAGTCAAAGACTACATGTAAGTCATGCATGCAAGTTTGTTGACGCTTGTTATAAACCAAGCCTGTCTGCCCAATAAGAACAGAACACATGGACCTCGCTAGCCACGTGGCAAAAGTGACCACAACTAATCCCCTCTTAATCGCCAACCATGCACGTTGGCTCAGGAGCATTTTTGCTCACCACTTTAACCATAGGTGTACCCTCACCACCCTCCTCAATGCTTGACACGTGTCCATAGACATAACTATGATTCCATAAATACAAAGCAAAAGTTAACTATGGTTATGTCTATGGACACGTGTCAAGCATTGAAGAGGGTGGTGAGGGTACACCTATGGTTAAAGTGGTGAGCAAAAATGCACCCCGTTGGCTCGGTACCATCCAAGAAAACATGACGAAAGGCTATAGGTCAGCCATGTCGACGACAAGACCTCCCTTGACAACGGAGGATTCACCGCCTCTCAAAATACCATCCATGTCTTCTTCAATACCACGTGTAAACCACCTAACCCGTACCCTGATCAGATGGGACTCCGGCTGCTCATGACAGGCTACTCTGCTCACTCTTGCCCCCTAGTAAAAAGCATAAAGCCATCATGAGAAGAGAACGTGGAAGAACCCTGACCATTCCCCATTTGACAAGACGACCTGATGTGAGGTCCGAGCTGAGGTGACCGACTTAAAGAATATCTTGTGAATCTTCGTATAAATAAGGCTTGAATTTGTGTACAAAAGGGTATGACTTTTTCCCAAGTACAAAAGGAAGAAGACTTGCCAAATACACAAAAAAGATTACTCCTATTCTTATCATTATTCCAATATAAGCATCATACAATCAAGGAACCAAATCTCCTCCTCATTTCAAGTAAAAACACTTGTATTTCATACGTTGACCACAGGAAGTTTGAGGTCTAAACAAAGTTAATATTAGGCCTCATTTGTTAGGGAGGATTAGACTAAGACTAGTGAACGTAAGAAATGAAATTTGTTAAACTGTAAATACAGTAGTTTTATGCACAGTCGTTAGTTTTTCTTGTCTGTAAACAGTTTGTAATTGATAAAATTCCCACACGGCATCTCGGGTTTGTGATGTATAGTTGAAAGATGGCAACATGCTGGCCAAACAAAGCCCCTTAATTACCAGATATATGTTTTTTGGACCAGAATCCTTGTTTTCTCCAAGCGCAAGTGTTTATAAGTCAAATTTTAAATTGACAAACTCTTGCATTAATTCAGGCATGTGAATGGGGATGATCACATGGAGAATACATGATCTAATGATTCGATATCTTTTTTGAGTCCTTTCGAACTTGTTCTCTTATTATTAAACTAGCCTCTCCGCATGCGCTCCCGCGCCTGCGAGAGGCTTTTTTTAAAATTTTTAAAATTTATTTGAGAATTAAAAAAGATAATGGGTAGTTGTGTTCCATAAAAATAGGATCCATTATCTGATTTTTCTTTTAATTTTAATTTTTTTTAAATAAAAAAGTGTGAATTTACCATATTATACTCATTTAATTAATAATTTCAATTCTTAATGTTTGTATTAACCAATGGTATTTTTTGGTATTTTGAATGTTTCACCATTCTTTACCTTTTACTTTATATATATAGATGAAATTAGAATGTGTAACATGAGTTTTGGAAAATTTAATTAAAATATGCTTGCATTAGGTCAGTGGCACTACCTAACCATCCATTAAAAAAAGGTCATTGGAAATCATGTGTTAAGATTCTAACTCACTACTATCAACATCGATGTTATCTATAATTTAACTACCGCATTCTGACATGTCTATGTGTGAGATTTTATATAAAATATATCAATACTATTAGTGGTGAATCTCTTATATCTTAAAATATTCAAATAATATATTGTGAAAGGAAAAGTAAGTCATCATAAGTGATGGGTGCCCACGCCATTGCGATTTGCCTACGTACGTAGGCCATTCTAGATGGATAGATTTATATACGACCTGACTGGGGAAGGGAAAGGAAAGGAACGCCTAATAAAATTCATTCTGAAATCATGATTGGAAACTTTATTGTCTTTCTTTTAGGTATAAACTAAATTCCAGAGCCGCGGTTGTGGATAAGACACGATTCTTAACTTATATTTATGAAATATATCTAAACTTTGCACCACCCATTATTTACCAATTTCTGCGTTTTTAACATGAAGGGCATGAAAGGAAGAAGATGATATGTCGTCTTGCTTTTTCTTTTCTCTTTCTTTTTGGTTAAGAGATATATACATATATAAGATATCCTCTTGCTTTTTGATTCATATGCTAAAAGGAAAAGCTCAAGGATTGGATAAAGCCGGAAACTTCGTTGCGGTGTCCCAAACCCAATCCCCAATCCCCAATCCCCAATCTTCAATCCCCTCCGTTTGATATTTGTTGGCCAAACCAAATGCATTTGAAGTCACCTTGTAGTAGATGGATAGATTGTTGAGTTTTGTTTTCACGTGGTCTTCTTCTTCTTCATCTTCAAAGCCTTACTCTCTCACGTGGACATCGTCACCACGCAACTTCCCACAAACGTCCCTCTTTGTCCACTCCCATCCCAACAGTTTCACCTTTCACACTCAACACTACTCATCCATATATGTTTTTAGTTATTGCTTTTCATCGCTAGTATTTAATTGTCTACGCGCAAAAACTATTATAAATTATTGATGCGTAAAAACAAATAATTGTGACTATTTATGCATTAGAATTCCGTACAATTAAGACTTATAATTGCGGACACAATGCATCAACGACACACAATTAGGCACGTATAACTAAGAAATTATTGATGCGTAAAAATAGATAATTGTGACTATTGATGCATCAAAATTCCATACAATTAAGACCTATAATTGCGGACACGATGCATCAACGACTCACAATTGTGCACGTATAATTAAAACTTACAGTTGTGCACACGATACATCAATGTTTCACAATTGTGCACGCATCCTCGCGTGCATTTTAGCATAATTTGAAAATAATTATAGCCAAAGTTCAACTGTTATTTTACCAAAAGAATAATAAAGTAGTTGTACGGACATATGGTTCCTTCATGCCTTTCGCTTGAAATAGTCTTAAATTGATATTTTGCCCCTTCAATCAAGGATCTCATCATGAATAATTTAAGCTCTAAAACAGTTCAAAAGTTCCAAAATCCAGATACCAAAACAAGCAGCCTTCATAGCTTCACACATACATATACAACCAGAGGATTCAGAACACTTAAAGCATATTTTATATCTCTTCTATATCACAAACTGACTGAACTATACATATCAAAACCAAACCACATCAAAATAGTTCTAACATAAGAATAAACAAAACAAAAACAAAAACTCAGATTCAGGATCTGCAGCTGTCATCAGTGCTTGGAGGCAAACCTGTTGCACAAGGCCAGAGCATTGCTAGTGCACTGTGCAACATTAAGCACCTGAGCTCTGATTGAGGCCTTGATTTTGCCATCCAAGGCCTTGCCAGAGAACCCATCAAGGCAGGTATTGTCGTCAGTCAAAGCAGCACTAACCCAAGTCTCCACATTGCTCATGTGCCACACGAAATCCTGGCCCTTGGATTTGCCCATGTTCTTCAGCTCCTGGACTGATTTGCTGAGCCTGTCCACGCTATCACCCATCTCCTCCAAGCAGTCCTTGAGAGCTCCATACTCCCTAGCCTTCAGCCCCTTAAATTTGGCCAACTTGGTCACAAATGTCTTGGCCTTTTGAGCCCTGGTTAGGCTCACGGACAGGGCAGCCTGGGCCAGCTGCCGAGGGCTTTGCTGGATTGAATTGGCGTAGGAAGAGAGGGATTGGATGCAGACTTGTGGGTAGGTGGTGGCGCTGCATGAGCTCTTTATGAAATTTGTATCACTTGTTGTGGCTGCAGAGTTGGCTGTGCCAAAAAAGTAGAAAATGGGAAGAAGTAGCAAAAAAACAGAGGCTCTAGCCATTGAAGAAAAGCTTCAAACTTTGGACTGGGATTTGAGAGTGGGATTGGATTTGGGAAGGTTAAGATTTGAGAGTGAGAGAAGAGAGAGTGAGAAGGTTGTATATTTATAGAGGGTTTTATGCTGAATTTATGTACACCGTGTATCGGATTTAATTTTTCGTTGTTTTGAAAATAAAAATAAAAATCTTCCTTTGCGTCTTCGAAAGTGAAAAAGGTAAAGATAGATAAAGGGCTTTGGTAGAAATAAATAAATAAACAAAGGGCCACTAAAATCCTTTGTCAACTTAATGAAAACTTAGGCACATGCCACTCTGTATTTTTCAACCTTATGTTTGTAAATTCATTACCTAATTCTTTGCCACCGACGTGACTTTATTTACATTTTATGGGCAGAAAATTGAAATCAATGAGCTTTGATTTGCTAGTAATGTGGGATCCACATATTGGGAGGCTGTTGATTGGGGACAAAAACCTTGGCCAGGAAATTAATTTAATGTCCCCTCATGTGACGTGATGATAAACAAATCTGAGCACGAATCACGGATTATGAAAAAGATTATGTTGGAATTCCTTTAATTATGCAACAAGATTTAGGGAGGGAGTCGTATAAAACATAAGCTGCCAAAGTGACACTGTCTGCCTGTAGCGTCACTGGTGGACTGATATATGACTTTTCCATGATCACTGCGCTTCATCTCCTCAACCAGTGCCTGTTAACTTGCAAACAATTTGGGTTCAATTTGACCTAATTCAAAGTCCTCCATGGGAAAGCAATGTGAAGGGAGGGGTCAAAACAACTAGTTTTTTTATACAAGCATGTTGATGAAAGGTAGTAAAACCCTTTAAAACCCTAAAAACGAGATGTGAAACCCGTAGTTTAAAAACTGTCCAAAGTAATGTGAAAGGAACATAAACTGCAAGGAATGCTTTCTGCTTTTCTTTCACCTTTGAATTAAATTTCATCAACCACCAAAGAGAAAGAAAAGGTTACCAGTCAGTCAGTTCATACTCAACGAGGTCAGTTGAAGGGAGACAAAGGCCTCTGCCGCTCTGCCCCACCCCTTCTCTCTATTATTTTTGGCCTCTGCTTCTGCTCTCAAATCCCTTGCCGACATGATATTTTTTAGTCACTGGATTATCAGAAGCCCAGAAACGAAGATTTACTTCATCTATTATGAACCCTATTATTGATATTATTATATAAAACTAGTGGTTTTGTTTCTACATGTCCATTTTGAAGCACTGCGGAGATTAAAATAAAAAAAGAGAAGAGAATGCAAACTCTGCTTTTGGTTGCTTCTATCACTCCATAAGGACCCACTAAACTGCATTATTGGCATAATTAATTACGATCATGTGACCAACATGAGATATGAACGTCAACATTTCAAGCCTCTTCACAGCACGAGATATGACAATTTGCAGCCGACATGCCCATATCAAAGTTCTGGCCGCCCCCAAAAAACCGGCATAGGTATTAATTGTACATACATATAAACGAATGATTTTTTTGTTTTTGTTTTTTGATAAGATATTTAAACATATTATATAGATTTTGTTTGTTTGTCCTATTTCAAGGGTTAAGAAGAAACACAAATTTTGCAACTAAATAGATGATGTCATAAGCATATGTGTATTAATGTGGACTTAATTCTGTAATAATCATTTGGGCAGAAACCTACGATGTCCCTATAAATAAAGCAAGCTATTGCCTTGCAAAGGAACCACTAGTGTAGTGGTTTTGGAGCAATTGCTCTCATATGCACGGTCATGGGTTCGAGTCCTAACATCCGTATAGTGTGTGTGAGTTTATTATGTTATCACCTCTCTCAATAGGAAAAGTCCTCAAAAAGCAAACTATTGCCATGTTTATGAACAATATATTGGATTAACATTGTAATTCCAGCTTTAATGAGCATGGTTAAGACAAAGAGAAGAGAATGTCTTTGATTGATCCTGAACAACGAGGACCAATTGTTTGTTGGGATGTACGATTTTTTGTGAATCATTGAGCTCAATAATGCCAGGTAATAATGAAAGAGGCTGAAAATAATTAATAGTAGAAGCATCTGGTGGAAAAAGATACTCGAATGATACCTAACGGGCTTTATGATATAAATTTACAGGGTATATTTGAATCAGCACATGCGGCAATTATAGTATATTATACAGCAAATGAATTGAAATATTATTGCATGGTAGCTGGGATTTTGGGTTAATATTAACTTAATTAATCATCTGTCCTTTTACATGCACTGCTGGCTGGAGCTTGTGGACTAATGCCATGGTCTCTTCAGTTAAGAAAAATGAATTATTTTATTTTTTCTTATGTTGGAAATTTACATTTTATCTACTGAACAATAATCTTAATCACATTTCCTCTGAAGCCTTTTTGCAGATAAATTCATGTGTCTTCCCTGTCATAACGAAGGCACGAAAGAGATGAACAGGTGAGGTGGGGTTTTGCAGCCACGAGCAGCCACATGCACTTGTCTGCAAGAAGGGCCCAAGGCCATTTAGGATCCATGTTGAGCCAAGAAGGAAGGACCCAAGGCCAGCTAGAACTAGGGGCAAGCCAACCAGGAGATTTTAATTTTGTGGAATTAAACCTCAAACACTACAGAGATGGGGACTATTAGTCCAATCCTCTCTCCACCATCATCAATCTCACTCTCTCCACATCTTCCAATTTACCCACATAGCCATAAATCTTCATTAAAAGCCCAAAATTGTATTCATTATCAGGCTCCAGCTCAAAAAGCCTTTCAGCTGCAACCTCTCCAATATCTACATTGCCATGAAGGTAGCAAGCATACAGTAATGCACCCCACACAGTTGGCCCAGCCTCGAACTCCATTCCATCCACTATGATACCATAAGCTTCTCTGATTCGACCTGCCCTTCCGTAAAGATTCACCATACAAGCATAATGTTCCATAATTGGGCTAATCCTATATCTATTTTTCATGACAGAATATAATCTCTCACCATCCTTCACCAAACCTAAATGGGCACAAGCCGATAATATTGACACGAATGTGATACTGTCTGGTAAGGCACCAGAACTCTCCATCTGCTCAAAAAACAGCAAGGCTTCCGGGCTTTTAGAATGAGCTGAAATCATAGTATTCCATGTTATGACATCCCTCTCAGGCATATGACAAAACAACCACCTTGCTCGATTCAACTTGCGATGATTCGAATACGCTGCAATCAAGGCATTGGCAATAGACAAGTTCCACTCAACTCCTTGCCGAATTACCCATCCATGGATTTGAATTACAAGCTCCAATGATGACTCTGCAGCTGCGAGGATAGTGGATATGGCAACAGAGTCTGCCTGGTGCCCTTCATGAAGCATTTCATGAAAGATGTCCAAAGCCTGCAACAGCAGCCCATGACGCATGTAACTCGTGAGCATGGTGTTCCAAGAGACGTGGTCTCGACTAGTAATCTTATCAAACACTTTCCGAGCCTTCACAATGTCACCACATTTGGCATACATGTCCACCAATGCATTCAGCACAAACCTGTCATTCAATAAACCCAATCGCACTATATGGCGATGCACAGCCTCACCTATTTGAATGAACCCTATTCCCCCACAAGCTTTCAAAACACGAGGGAACGTGAACCGGTCCGGTTCAACTCCCTCTTCCTCCATTTGGAAGTATAGCGCCATAGCATCCTCATACAAACCCAGTTCTGCATACCCCGAGATAAGTGAATTCCAGGCGAAAGCAGACACGTCCCTCTTAGGCATTTCATCAAACACCTGGTGAGCCTCCTCGATATACCCATGCGTAGCATAGAGCCGAAGAAGTTTCGACGAGATGCCTAGATTTCTACGCAAAACGCTTCTTGGGATAAGACGGTGAACTCGGAGACCGTAGTCCATGGCTTGAAATTGATAGCATGTTTCTAACAGGGAAGCAAAAGTTTCGGTATCGACGTTTATGCCTTTATCAATGGCTGCTTCAAGGTCACTGACGACGGCGTCGAGGGCTTGGAGCTTGGTTTGGGTATGGGGTTTATGGTAGATAATGAGGGGGGTTGGGATTGTTTTCGGGAAAGAGAGGGAATTGTTGCTTTGATTTTGGTTAACTTGTTTTTGCTTCTTGTTTTTCTTGCTCTTGGAAGAGCAGATGCTCAGTTTTGCTGTGTGGAAACTTAGGGGTTGTAAAGTGGTCACCATTTGTGAAAGGATTGTTGGACCAACCAGATGATGGTCATGGTCATGGAAAGAAACTAAAAACAATTTTTTTTGAGTTGCTTGCTGGTATGGGCCTATGAAAACTAGCCCAATTGCAGATCTTGAGCTTTGATTCTAAAAAAATGATGATCTTTTATCTTTTGGGTTTTTTTTTTCTGTGCATAATTCAAGATCTAGGATTTAGCTTTCTCGATACAACAAAGTGATCTCAGTTTAAAATTAATTTAAGAATTCTTCGACGAGAGGCCCGTCTATCCCTTAAATATAAGATTAGCTTTAGAATTAACAGTAATGGGATGGGCCTCGGTTAGCTTTCGAATTAACAATAAAGCCCAAAGTTATGTATCTTACATCATCATCATCACAATGTACAAAGCAATCTCTGCATTAATCTTGGCTTATCATCTAATTAATCATACCCAAATCAGAACTCACGTAGCAATTGACCATCAATCAAACCCAAACTCTACTCTGAATCAAAGAAAAAGGGTCGGAAAAAAAACTGAAAATTAAAGAAGGTATTATTGATCTCCTTTAAAATTGGATTGCGTTGCGTGATCAAAAGGGATGTTGCTTTGCTTTGCTGCCTCAACACTCAAAGTTTATTATGACTAATAAAAAATAGTTGATTGGTTATTAGCAGCAAACAACTCTACCAGACCAACCAACACCTTTGAAATTTTACAACACACGTTGAATTAATGGAGAAAAGTTGCAACTCCTTTTTTCTTTTTTTCTTTTTTTCTTTTTTCTTTTTGGCAGTTTAATTGATTATGATTGGTAATAGCTTAATGACGGCAGATAAACTCACGCATTACATCACTAATTTAGATAATGATTTCGTAAGGTTTAGGATACAAAAACAAGTTATGATTCCCTTTTCTAGGTTTTATTATTATTATTATTATTATTATTTTCTGTTTGGTGGGTCTTCACACTCAGGATGTTTCAGATTTTCTAAAGCTGAAAAAAAACAAGTGCGGATCGTTTGGTTGTAGGTAGTTAGCAAACACTGCACACATATTTCACTATCAACATTGCATTTGTATACTAGCATGTGATTTACAAAGGGAAAAAATATATATTTGCTTTCTCACATTTATCTATTCACAAGTCCTCGTACAGTGATTTGGCTTGAACAGAATCGAAATTGAGTTCGAGCCAATTCTTATGGGCTAATGCTTAAAATTCACTAAATAACGACATGAATGTTAATTCAGTTTAGATAAAATAATTTAGTAAGACGGAGCCACTAGCCGTGAAAATTTACAAAAATCCAACTTGTAAGATGAAAAAAGGCACAAAATAAGATGGGCAAAAACCAGAAACACACTTGAAAATTTCAATGGTGTGTTGTGACGATATGGGTGATGAAATGCTTAAGTAAGAGTGAGACGAAGATTGAAGAAAGGTGGAGAAATTGTAGTGCAATTTGAAAAAGAAAAGGCCGATGCTTAGGTGTAGCTTTATGATTGACTGCAGAATTTGCCAACTGAAATCCCCCACATGGATGAGGACAAGTGGACTATAATCAATCGATATCGTGCGCTCCTATATTAATATTTGGCCCCACTCTCTTACATCAAGCAACTGCATTCACGCGCCTGTAAAATTAATTAACCCTAAATTATTTATTTCCTTTTATAATTTTATATTAGAATCCTTTGAATAGGACTGAGGCAGGCATGTACTTATACAAAGTCATTTTCTTGTCATGAATTTATCACCACATCCACAAATTCACAATGCAACTGGAATGATACCCTTGGAAAGGACCTTTTTCTTGGGCTATGCATGCGCCATTGGGACCAAAATTGCACAAATTAAATAATTTATTTACTAATTTCTTATGAGAATTTATTCATCTATATATATAAAGCACCAAAGGGTTTTTTTTTCTTTTCTTTTCTTTTGATACTCTCAAAATTCTTATGTGGCGGTGCATGCTTATGAAAAGTTTGATAAAGGCACTCCCTTTTTATGTAAACATTTGCATATTCCAAAAGGGTTTATTTAGTGTCAACCAAAAAAAAAGGGGGGGTTATCTTTACTTCTTTTTTGGTTAAGGATGGCAAAAGGTAAAAAAGTAGGTTTGGCAAATGCAATATTAGGAAGAGGAGGAACATGAAATTATGGGCATCCCCAATGCCCCATGGGTGAGACGAAAAGCTTTGGTTGGTGGGGTAGATGGATTAGAGCTTTGCCAATTTGGTACCCAGGTCATAAAAAAAAGAAGGCTAAATGCCATGGAAAGTGTCAATTTAAATTTGGTCCAAAATTTAGTTGTGACATCCACGCATATAAGTCAAGAGCGTGAGACTTAGTGTACATTTTTTGTTTTTTGTTTTCTTATTGATTTCCCCTAAAAGAAAGGCAGCCACTACTCACAGTTAGTATATAAAGGAAGGTGAGTGGGGCTTTGGCGTAGCAAGTACTACACACTACACTTAGCAGCACAAAGAAAGTAATGGGAAGGCAACCTTGTTGTGACAAGCTTGGTGTGAAGAAAGGGCCATGGACTGCTGAGGAGGACAAGAAATTGGTGAATTTTCTCCTCGCACACGGCCAATGCTGTTGGCGCGCTGTCCCCAAGCTTGCCGGCCTCAGGCGCTGCGGCAAGAGCTGCCGCCTCCGGTGGACTAACTACCTCCGGCCTGACTTGAAAAGAGGCCTCCTTAATGAAGCTGAGGAGCAACTTGTCATTGACCTCCATTCCCGTCTTGGCAATAGGTTCGCTTTTGTTCTTTGCTATACTTTTCTACTGCTCTTGTCACCAACCATTCTCTAGTTTCTTCATCTTTTAGGACCCATAAATAATGTATAACATTATAATCAAACTTTTTTTGACACCACACTGTTTAAAGAGCTTATAGCTATAACAACTTCAGCTGTGCAAAACAGCACTTGCTATGCTTATTCTAGTATAAATATCACTTCTTTTAGGTAACCTTTTTTGTTTTGTTTTACTTGACATGTAATTAGCATAATTTGAGCTGTGATTTTGCCTCCAGGTGGTCTAAAATTGCAGCAGGATTGCCTGGAAGAACTGACAATGAGATCAAGAACCACTGGAACACACACATCAAAAAGAAGCTTATCAAGATGGGCATTGATCCAATCACCCATGAACCTCTCCGCAAGCCAGTCACTCCACCAGAAATGCCTTGTAAACCAAACAATCCACCTGCAGATTTAGACATGAATCAGGAGAACGTGAATATCCCAGAACATGGAATCTCTTCTGCAGCTGAAAGTTCCTCAAGCAATGAATCCCGGCCATTGGAGCCTAACCCTAAGAGTGAAGATGACCCGTTGATGAGCTACATATTATTCGGTACATTCCTGGAAGATTTGACATGGGATTTTTCAGCCTCATCAGAAGATAGCTCACCAGCTGATAATCCGGCGGAGGATAATAGCTTAGCATGGTTCTTGGACTGTAAAGATTTTGGAGTTGAAGATTTCGAGCTCGGGTGTATCAATTAGTGACTGACACAAGGTCATATATTTTCAGTACCAGAATCCACAAAAAAGTTACCAACCAAAGCGCGCTCTCTCTCTCTCTCTCTCTCTCTCTCTATAAGAAGTACATAGCCAAACAAAGTAACCAATAAAAAAAAGAAGAAGACGACTTTGTATGTTGGACACTTAAATCATTCTATCTGAAAAATGATGAGGCAAAGGAACGAAAAGACCAACAACTTGTTTAAGAGATCTGTTTATTCTCTTTAGCATTTTGATTGATTCCCACTAACACTATTTAGTGGAATATCTGTAGTTTTAAAATGTAGACTAGTTTATTAAAACTAGTAGCCAGCCAGTGGCCAATGACATCAACATATGGGTTGGTAGGTGGGGTGTCCTTTTGCAACAAAAACTACCACACACCAATTTGAAAAAAACAAAAAGAAAAAGAAAAAAGAAATAGATGTCATATAACTTTTGATACATTTAGTCATTGCAAAATAAAGCTCAGTTTTTTTAAAAAAAATAGCTAAAAATAAGTACAACTCTGGATGGAAACCCTCAAATTCACGTAATTGCATATGAAGTTTTCTCTTTTGATGTCCTTATCCAATGATTTTTCTGGAGAGTGATATTTCGTTCTCCTGTCTTTTTGGCTAATAAATAAATAAGCATAGATCATCAAACATTCTTTAGTTTTAACTATTCTGCGGATTGAATAGTGGGGGTATTTTATTTTATTTGGCATTATATGATAAGTAAAGAAATGAAATGTGAAATGAGACACATCATCACGCACCAGAAGCTAGAGCACCATCGTTATTATAACACTTTCTTGCCTTCCAAACACGTACTTTTGGCTTTTATAAACACCAAATTATTGTATATCTTCCAAAGGGAGAAGGTGTTTTAAGTGTGGACTCAAAAAGATGAAACCCTAATTTAAAATCCACGTTCTTTTACATAAGAAAAACCCCAGCATCATTCCAATATCCACTATTAGATTTAGATGTGGCACTGCCGTTTTATTGTCTGACATATGCATATCCACTATTAGGTTTATAGATTAAACGGTTTCAGGCTTTCATCCCAGTCATGTTTCTGGAAGAAAATTTCTTCAAAGCAAACACCGGATTCGACGCATATAACATAAATGGAGCTCATCATCTTTTAATTGCTGCCAAATCTCCTACATTTGTGGAAATTTTTTACTCGTGCCTTCCTAATCCAAAGTGAAAAGAACAACATGATTAAGTTTAATCTAACTTTCCAACTAGCCAGTTGCTCTAGAAGACAATAAGGTTACATTACATCCAACTATATCCAAGAGACCATGAATATATTGCCTAAGTCTAATTTTTACCCCGCAGATTTTAAACAGCTCACTAAAATTAAAAAGGGAACAAAATTTTCTACTGAAAATATATATACAAGAAACTCATTGCGTAATCAAGACCAAAAGATCTCAACAGGCCTTTTGCAGTGATAATCCATTTTTAGAATGGAAAATTAGTGAAACAGTCAAGTGAGATTAACTAGACCAGCTTCAGGAGCAGCCTACCTTTGCCCTTCAGGAAGAACAACTGCTATTGATGAGGCACTTCCTGAACTATTCATGTTGATGACTTTTCTCCAACGAACCGCATTTAAAGGGACAGTAAGCTGGGAGCACTAGGTCTAGGTCAGAGCATAGATTTGTTAAAGGCTTAAAGCAGCAATGTCTACTGTCATGGAACGGATGACTTTGAGGCATCTGGGGACTCCTTGGCGCTCTTCACGAGAAGATCATAATTGATAGAAGCTAGCTGCGACAAGTTCTGAGAACAGAAATAACATATGAATCTGCTAAACCCCTAGAGCAAGAACCACCACCAGTCATTTTCATCTGGCATCTAAAGTCCCTTCCAATGGAGAAAATATGTTCAGGTTCACAGGACTTACCTTAAATGAAAAATTACTAAATGAGTACTGCACATCAAGGGTTGGAGCACTAAATTCCGCCAAACTGCCAAATTCATCCCCCTGAATCACAGACATACAATGGTCAGGTGGCTAAAATAATAGTCCCACTAGAATGCACCAGGGTCAACAAATTTATGAATTCAAAGTACAATTGTTAATGGATTTCAAGCACACTTCGAAATCAGATCTTCGGTACATCCTTGTAGTCCATATACTTCCATATCAACTTGGATGCAGTAAGAGCTATGGTCTGGCCTTTAACAGCTCTATGTGCATAGAGACTGCAAAAAAGAAAAAATAAAAAAAGAGATCATATGTAGGAGAATGCATACATCTTCGTCTTGTATATTGCTACATGAACCGCTGCTGCATGTTTCAGTCATTTCATCAAAATCGCTGGCGCCATTAACATGCTCATCTTCTGGATTCCATATGTACCGGCTCATGAAATAACTTGTATCATGTACATCTGTTGATGGTATGAACATTGCCTGCAGCCAATATGGATACTCTTGACCATCACAGATATGCCAACAATCATTGTAAAACTTGAATAAATATAACTTGAAATGACCTTCTGCCTCGCAAGTGTATCCCAGTTAACATCCTTGAAGAAAATATGTTGCTTCACCTGCCAGAAAAGACACAAAACTTAATTCTATCTTCATTCCGACTTACAAATGAATTTTCATCAGTAGTCAATAAATTACCTCCCTGGAACCTGTTGCTCCAAGTCTTTGAACTGGGTTTTCGGTCATCAATCTGACAGGAGTGCAAAGGAAATGTAAGTAAGATGAAGGCATGCTGTCTTCAAATTCTAAATGAGAGGACTTTAGATATCTTAGTCTGACAGACTTCTCTTGAAAAATAGAGACACATTAGAAATCTACATAAGCAGTCACAATAAAATTGTAATTAATACATCCAGAAACATATCTCTTGTAATCTTTCTTACTTGTCAATCAAATCATATGCTTCATAGCTCATCTCCTCAGGTACCTTAGGCCAGGGAATATCTCTGTTTATTATATTGTTGAAAATTTGCTGCAATAAGTAGGATCTATAAGTAACAATGTCAAATTTTTCACCCAAGACTCTCAAATGATCTGACATTAAAAGATGTTACAATTCCCGGTTATAAGGATCACAAAAAATCATTCAGATGTTAAGGATGCTATAAAAGACTTGGAGCAATGTTAAGTAGAAATAAGAGCAATAGAGAAATACCGTAGTGCAGAAAATATACAACGAAATGTAAAACCAGTAAATGATAAATTCAATAAAATTTTGGTGAAGAGTTGAACTTAATCCTTCACGAACAGGCTGTAAGAACCACCAGAAAAAGAACTTAATCCTTCATGAACAGTCCAAAAAAAAACCACCAGAACAATTTTAGGAACAAAATATTAGAAGAACAAACTGCTGTGCCAATGAAAAGGAGGAGAAAGATTAATGCTCATAAGATATTCATGAGTTTACTGAAGAGTGTATATAGAATTTATGCATATATATAATATATACACAAAATCCTCTCTTAAGTTCCTTAAGTAAGGACCTGTTTTTTTATGACAGAAGATGATTACATTCAATAAAGAGGGAAAAGAAGAAAACGCCAAAAAAAAAAAAAACAAACGCCCAGAAGTCCAAAAACAATTTAAATTAACGCCCACCATAGTTAGACTGCATACCTGTGGATGGTCTGCATTGAACGGTGGAAGACCAACAAGCAGCTCAAAAAGAATAACGCCCACAGACCACCAATCAGCAGTTGCACTATGCCCCATGCCAAGAAGTATTTCAGGTGCCAAATAATCAGGGGTGCCAACAACTGAATGTTTCTGGCGCTGTGTCCTTTCTGATGAAGGCTGAGTTTTTGGTTCATCATCTCGAAGAAAACCAGTATCACTAACTGATGGACCTGATAAGTCATCAGTGCTGCTGATTAGACCAACCTTGGAGAGCCCAAAATCTGTCAACTGTAACATAAGGGATTAGACATTTGTGAGAAGTGACAAGTAAACACTTTAAGGCAGAACCTACGCAGATGATACAAAAAAAAAAACAGATGCATGATATAATACCAGAATGCTTTTACTATGGCCAAACTTATCTCCAACTATATAAAAGAGGGGGGGAATTATGTAAAAGAACTAAGACCGCAAAATATTGACCTTGATGTGACCATCTTGACCAATCAACAGGTTGTCTGGCTTCAAGTCTCTATGGATAACATTTAATGAATGCAAATACTCCAAAGCAAGAACCTTTAAAAAGAAAAGAGAAAACAAAAGATTACTTATACTGTTATAGCATCTATGAGAAAAAAATTAGAGAGATAGAAATGAAAAAGTGAATCTGGAGAGGAAAATGGAACAAAAGATACTAGTATTCCCTTACAACTTCTGCAATATATACTTTGGCCATATCTTCATCTAAGCAGCCTAGATTTCGTAGTAAAGAGTAAAGATCTCCACCATTTAAGTACTCCATGACCAGATACAGGTTTTCCCTGCATGTGAACGAATAGAAAAATCGGACCTGCTCATCATCAGAAGTACATGTTAGAAAGTAATTCCAAATGCAATGCATTCTTAAAGTGAACTGTACATTTTGGGGGCCCACTCACCACAAAAGGATTGCGAACCAATATAAGGATGTTACGCTCCGCCAAAATACTTTCAACAGCATTTTTACGAATCATATCAGCCTTCTTTAATACCTTCAGAAATGTACCACCAGAATCAGTTTTGAAAACAGACTTATCTTGAAACATTTACTTGCAATTAAAAGATGGAAGCATTTTCCATGGCTTAAAACACATAGAAACAAACAGACCTTTATAGCAAATAAGTCACCAGTCGCTCTTTTTCTGGCAAGAAAAACTCGCCCAAATGCACCCCTGCTTATTGGTTTTATTATTTCAAAATCTTCAATAGATGTTCGATCCTTAGAACACGGATTGATGGGGCTGGCACGCAGACTACGAACTGCTTCATCTTCAACTGAACTTTCTTCATCAGCCATACCATTTGACGAATCCACTTTCTCATCTTCTATCTGCCCACAAAGATGTACATATTTTTCCCTGTAAATTTCAGAATTATCCTTATAATCAGAGATGCTTTTACTGGACTTTAAATAATTAACCAATCATTTGAAGAAATATGAAAAACATAATGACGACAGAAGGTAAAAATGAGACAATTTTGTTAATGCTCGAATCAAGAAATTTTTTGGGGGGGATTCACAATTGTACAAACCACAAGAGACATGCAGCAATAAATTATGGCTTCCACTCACTGCAATAATTTTTCTATACGCCTTCCAAAAGTCTCTACAACAAGGGCATCGACCTTCCTATCCTGGATGGCGTATTTTAGGTCTTCCAGTCGTTCAAGCATGTACTCCAATGCACTGTATTCACAATTGCTAACATTTGCGATGGAACGGGCAATATCCAGTAGCTTATGAATCTGTCAATCCATGCTCTAATCAAAATATGAACATGAAAGGAGCAGAGTGTCTATAGCAACCACGATGAACCAAAAATGCATTCAACAAGACTTTCAGTTGCAGAGCAATAATACAAACTTAAAACAAAGTATACTGACTTCATCTTTGAGAGAAAAAGAAGTAAAGGCAGAATTCTGGTCAGAAGGAAAATAGAAGTGGGGCACCTGCTGATAACTCTCAAGTTCTGGTATTGCTCTCCATCCACTCAACAGCATTTCAATCTGACTGGTTCTTGGTGTTAATAGTGGTGATCTTGGTGTCGAGCTTCCTGCCGACGAGGTTCTGGTGCCTTGTTCAGGTGTCAAAGAAGAACGCATGTCACATGGCATGTCAGGCAAAACATTCAGATCTTCCATGACAAAAGAATTATCAGCATCAGGAACACAATCAAGAATGCCTTCAGAGAAACGAGGAGACAAGTCATTTCGTTTTGGTGGTGACAACTCATCTAAATCTTCATGCATCCTTGTTGTATATTCTCCTGAAACATCAAAACTTCCTCGAGTATCAGTGCCTTTTAGTGTCCAAGATTCCATTATCCTTTCAAGAGCTTCAGCAACTCTTTCAAGTCGTTCATTCGCAGTTAAACCCTTCAAGTCACACCTATCAGCAATCGTACATATTCGGGAGTGCTCCTCTACATGTACAGTTGGTATTTCAACCTCACATATGCGACAGATCATCAAATTCTCATATGAAACATTCTGCTGATCCATCCATAATCCCCAAGAGACTCTTGGTGCACTTGCAGACACCTCTGGGGGTTCAGGTTGGCATGATGGAGTATCCACATTGTCACTACTATAGTCCCCACAAGTTTTTGTGTCATCTTTGGCATGCAAACGGTCTGATTTGTCGTTCGGCGGTGTATCAGCAGCATCATGGCCTTTCTGATTCTTCTCAGCAGCAGATGGAAGTTTTTTCCAAGATGACATCCTATAGCTGCCTGTAGATTCAACGCTTTTGGCAGTGTCAACCTCCACATCATCAGCAGCACTAGCTTTTTCCTGCTCATGGGACTTCTTCATGTGCTTCTCATTTGCATCCTTACCACCCAGTTGGCCACTAAAGCTCTGCTGTGCAGCCTCCAAAATTTGTTCAGGGTAAACACCAAGATCACTGAGCTGGTGAAGACTGAGAATGTGCTCTTCCTCATAACCACTCTCTTTTTGGAACTGCACAAGCCTTGTGCACCGGGTGAGAATAAAAAGAAGACGGGTGTGGGCTTGTTTGAGGGCCCCCATTGGTAGCTCTTGACGCCGGTCATCCAATTTCTGAACAATGGCTTCGCACTTCACCCAAAATTCACCAGGCGGCATCTTTGCACACCGCCGGGCAACAACCAACAAATCCTCAAAATTCTCTTTCCATTCAGGGTGAGACTCTGAAGACTTTTCAAGTATTCCCACCAAATCACCAGCAAATGCACCTAAATCAAAGTCAACATCTTCCTTTAACCTCTCAAATCTTGCCCTGACCGCCACCATAATCTCCTAAACAATTTTACAACAGCGACACAGTTTAATGAGATCGGGCAAAGAATAAAATAAAATACTATAAGACATAAAAAGTTATATGATATAAATATAAATTTACCTCCATATGCCCAAATGCGCGAGACTTCCACACGGGAAATGGTCGAACTCCTTTAGAGTTGAGCTCATGAGAGAAACTTTTAATCTCAGGTGTTCTCTTCTTTCGCCCACTCGTAACACGCAGTATTGCCTGAAAACGCGGCGACTGCATTTCCTTTGAAAAGGCTGCATGGTTACCCTACCAATATATACAATTACATACAAACCACATCATTGTCAAGCTCGTGAGCTACCTACATTTCTCCAACTAACTAAATATATATATATATATATATATATATATATATATATATATATATATATATATATATATATATATATATATATAAAAGGCAATTCATTGGCAATTTCTTTACCTCCGAGACTGGATTGAGTAGTGAAGGATTTCTGAGCGATTTTGATTGATTCCAGTGCACAGGTTTCACTATAAAGAAATTGAAAATTAGAAATTAACAAAAAAATAAATTACACTCACAAATACCTGATGATCGAATTCATTATTAGACGGAAAAGAACTTACTATAATCCAATAAAATAAGAATATTAAAACGTTACCACATTAAAATTACGTAAATACCTGGTTGTATGGGCGTGAATTTGGGTTTTGGCTTGACCGTGTACTTGACCTTATTCGATTCGTCACCGAAATTCGAAGGCGCGCAGACCGACGAAGAGAATCGAAGCGGCGACGGAGCTGATCGAGTCCGAATGTGATTAAGGCCGAGCGACGATGCCAACACGATAGGCGCATCATCTGTTTTACGTTCCGTTCGAACCTGGTCCTCATACTCTTCGTCGTCGTCATCGTCGTCGTCGTCGTCATCTTCTTCTTCGAATTCTTCAAATTCTTCGTCTTCATGGATCGTGTGTCTGGGGCTTCGTCGAATCGGGATGGGGGGGATTTTGAGGAGCTTAGCTCTGGAGGGAGAGGGTTGAGTCGGGGAGGACACGGACGACGTCGTTGCGGGGTCTAATTTGCCGTCGGGGTCGGAAATCGGGGGTGGCTTTGAAGAAGGTGGAGGAGCGCTCGACATGGGGGAGAAAACAGTTCGGGTTTAGATTCGGATTCGGATTCGTCATGGGATTGAGAGAGAGAGAGAGAGGGGGGGTTGCTGGGGGAGATTATCTCGCGGGAAGAGAGAGCGTTAGAGAGTGACACGAATTTATGTGTTTTTTCGGTTGTGGGTTTGAAACGGGCTTCCCGCTAAGCATGTAATTGGCGCCGTTCCCCTGCAGGCGGGACTACCGTAACTTCAAACTTAAAGGAACAGAAACAGATGCACAATTGACAAACGAAAAGTCAAAAATGCCCTTACTCTCTTTGGGTATGGGTAGACAGACTCGTAGGAGAGAAACGACCTTATCCATCAACTGACCCAAATCACTTTTGTTTTGTGGGCCGTCGTTTGCTTGACTATTTTCTTTTGGGCCTTGAATGTAAAAGATAAAACTCTTGCAATTCCTCCTATTCTTATTAGGAATTACGATAAAACTCTCCTATTCTTATTAGGAATTACGATAAAACTCTTGCAATTCCACCTATTCTTATTAGGAATAGGAATTAGGAGGACTCATATATAAATAAGGGGTTCTTTTCTTTCTATAGTCGACTGCTTTACATTCAAAGGCAGCAAAAAGATATCGTCTGTGTTTTGAATCAATGGAATCAGGTATGTTTTCTTAAACAAAACTTTTCTGGAATAAGTTGTTATCATGCTATATTTAGTATTGTAAACATGCGAGCCTTGTATATTGTATCTTGCTATTGCAAATATTTCTAGATAATTCATGTGTCCCTATCCTATAAATTTGATGAATATTTGGTAAAATAAAATAAAAAGTTATATCCTAAATTAAGGAAAATAAAGAAAAAGAGAAAAGCATGACTCTAATCAAATACTCAGTCAAGTTGTATAATCCTATCATACAATATTCGTGGGGAATCCTTTTGTTTTTGTCAACTAATGAATGACACACCCTTATTTTTATAGAACCTTTTATATTGAGAAGTGTAATAATATACTAAACTCATGACCTTGCCTAAGAGAGCAATTACTCCAAACTACTATACTAATAGGTCATTTGCATGAAATACACGCTCAAACAAGCCCTAAGCGACCATCTTAATTAGTTCTATTTGAATCAATTTTTAGGATGTTGTTTATTTATATATATATATATCACTGTGCGTGTAGGGTTACATCCTTCTAGATTTGTCTTTAGATTTTTTGTTCTCCGTTTGCTTCTGTAATTCGTTTGTTTTTTAGTTATAACATTCCTATCTTCTAATAAAATAAAAACAGGAATTAATGTACCTTTTTAATTTCAAATTCTTTTTTACTGGTTTTCTTTTCTAATTTATATTGTTCCATCAATTTTTACTTTCTATGTTTCAAATCATACGGTTATTTTTATAAAGCTATCTATGGCCAAGATTAATTATACATCTCCTTCTTCTTCATCACATCTCTAATTGGATTTTTTTTTCTTTTGTATTTTCAGATTGGGAAAATTTGCCTGAGGAGCTTTTAGATTTAGTTTTCAAGAGACTAGTGTTACATTTAGATTCTTTACGATTCGCTGTTGTTTGCAAGTCATGGTATTGGGTATCAAAGAATAAGCAAATCAACAGTGTTCCAATGCTCTTGATTCCTGATAGACAAAAAGATACTTGGAATTTATGTGATGTGACAAATGATAAGGTCCTCAAAATGCAATTAAGATGGATGAAGAAGCGATTTTGTGGGTCTTCAAAAGGATGGTTAATAGTTTGCGATGAAAATTTTGTGGTAACCTTAATAAATCCATCATCTAGGGTTAAGGGGGGAAAAGAGAAAGAAAATTCAATCGTTCGTCTGCCTCCATTAGATCCTCCAGGTCAATACCGCAAAAGTGCTCATGCTAAACATTGTGAATATTTTGTCTACAAGGCGACGATTTCAGCAGATCCAATATCAAATGCAAATGATTGCATTGTTGTGGTAATATATAACCCGAGGTGTGAACTGGCTTTTATTAGACTTGGAGACAATAAATGGACATACTTTGATGAAACTGGTTATGAAATATGGTGCCTTTTTGAAGATATTGCTCAAATTGGAGATAAAAGTTATGTTGTTACATCCTGTGAAAGCCAACTTCTTACTTTTGAATATACTACTCAACGCATCTTAAATATAAATCTGGTGGCACCTTGTTCTGAAACAGAAGAATATATGAAGGCATACCTTGTGGGTTCAAATGAGGAAGAGTTATTGTTGGTTCATCGTTATACTACTTATACAAATCATTGTCGTGTGACAAATGGATTTAGAATTTTCAAACTAAATTATGATACGCGTGAGTGGATTGAGAAAAATGACTTAGGTGATTTTTCTTTGTTTGTGGGTGATAACTCTTCAATATCAGTCGTGGCTTCAAAAATTCAAGGATGTGAGTCGAATTGCATATACTTCTACGCTGATTGTGATCGGATAGTAAGATATTGTCCGTTTACAGATTTTGGGGTGTATAATGTCAAAAGTCAAAGGATTTTAAAGCCTGCACATGTTAAGACCCTGATGAAGAAGTTGAAGCAACCTCCAATTTGGTTTTTGCCATCGGTATATCTGTAAAAATTTGTCACATTTCTTCTTATCTCCAAATATTTTAAGATATTTTTTTAGGTTATGTTTTAAAGATGTAGCTTCAGTATTAAATATTTGATATTTGATACATTTTTTATTTATGGCAACTTGGTCATGGATTTTTGTTAGTAACTGTAGAGAAAGATACAAGGACAATTACATTATTGAAATATGTTACCTAAGCAGATAATTTTTATTTTATTTTGTTATCGAAAGGAAATTATAACAAAATTACTAATCACCAACTTGATGACTTTAAAATAAAGACTCAACGTTATAATTTTTTATTTTTTTTTGTTGATGATAATTTGATGTGTAAGTTTGTTTGTTTGTTTTGATTGATGATACGATGGATAAGCCAAGTGTTACGCAACTTTTGAATTGGGTATGATTTAATTAGATGATAATGTTAATTAATCAATATGTAGACCGGTCTGGCAGCAATTATCTTAAAAGCATATAACATTTCTTTTACTACAGTGAAAATTGTCAAAATATAAGTCTCTTTTACCGTTGTTCTAAATTTGACATCCACGGCCCAACCAGTTGGATTTCTGGTCCGTAGTAGTACACATACTGAACATAAAAAACCTCCGCAGACCTACCTCACTACGGCGCCACCGGAAAAACAATGCTCAGACTCCTCCGCCGGTCTTGCCCAAAGCTCCGGTTCAAACCCGGTTATATATTCGGCTATCCGGGCCCTAGTACGACCCGTCGCCAGTACGCCTTCTCCACCGCCACCGGTCTCTATGGCTTCGACCACTTAAAGACCCCCAAAGGCTTTCGACGTTTCGTCGACGATGCTATCGAAAGGTCCAAACTTTGAAAATCCCAATATTCATGGCATTTTGATTTCCATCAGTCTCCCCATTTTCATTCGTTTTGTTTTTTGTTTTTAGGTCCGGAGAGCTGGTTGCATACATTTCAGGGATGCCTTCCTCGGCGGAAATAATAAGAGCCATGGATGAGATTTCTAACACAGTAAGGTCTCACAGTTTGTCTAATTCTCTTTTTTTAAGAGTTTTTGGACTAATTCTTTGTTATACTCTCTAATTGCATAGGTCTGTTCTGTCATTGACTCCGCGGAGCTTTGTAGACAAACTCATCCTGACAGGTTATTATTCTCTGAATTTGTTGACTCTTTTTTTTTGTAGTTTTCGATGTTTCGGTATTTCATTGTCGATTTTCACTTGATTGTGTATTAGGGAATTTGTTGAGGAGGCGATCAAAGCTTCAATAAGAGTTAATGAATATCTACATGTGAGGTGACAGTGAATCGTCTTTGCAAGTGTTATTAACTTTTTGCTCACGGTTTTGTTATGTATATAAATTGTATTGTAGTCATGAGCCATTGCCAGTATCTGATTTGAAAATTTTCATCATTGTCTTACAGTATCTAAATACAAATCATACTTTATATAATGCCGTGATTAAAGCTGAGCAAGAGGGCAACTTGCTCACCGACGAAGCTCATAGGGTCGCGCATTACCTCCGCCTTGACTTTGAGAGGAGTGGGATTCATCTTTCTGCTGGTACTTGCTCTCTTCTTGTCATTTTATGCTGCTGTTACAGAAGGGATTTTGTTGCAGCTAAATGACTCCTCACTTTTGCTTTGCAGAGAAAGTAGATAGAGTGAACCGGCTGAGTATAGAAATTTCCCAATTGTGCAGACAGTAAGTACACTAATTTATTTAAATTTTTTTCATTTTTTTATTATAAAGTGACACTCATTTTACCAATCTTTTTTTATTTATTTGCATTCCTCTGTGCCAATTGTTAACTGCAAGTTAGAACTTTTAGGCCTGCTACCAGGTTTAGGAAAATAAGTTATTTTCTACTGGTTTGTTTGACTAATGCTGCCACACAATTATTGTGCTTGTAAGATTTGAACCAAAGACATAGCTTAGGCCCACACTGCCCATTTTCCATTAGAGCCTAGGGCCAAAAGTATCTTATTCAAGTTTTGCAATGTTGTGGAGATATAATTTTAACTGCTTGCTGATGCTGTACCATGCTTTTCATTTTTGCTTTTAAATCAAGAGCTTGACTAATTGACTTTACTTTTGCTTCAAATGCATTTTTTTTTGGTTTAGGTTCAATCAAAATATCGTCAATGACCCGGGTACTGTGGATATTTTCCCGGCATCACATATGCCCCGAAATTTGCACCATCTTCTTAAGCCCATCTATCGTTCAACATCTGTAGTTTCAAAGGACTCATGGAGGCCCAGGGGTACCATGAACGAGAAGGGGTTTCGTATAACAACAGACCCCCACACTCTATCTTGTGTTCTGCAAGGGGCACCAAATGATGAGGTAGCTTGATTGTTGTTTGGTGAAACTCGACTTTCCTGTTTTCTGAATCTTTTCTGGGGTAGGGAGTTAGGGCAGTAAGTTCTAGATGCCAGAATATGGAAACTAAGTTTACACTATGGATGCACTTTTTTTGTTTTTCTCATTTGCTTTACTTTCCAAATGAAATTGGGCTTTGTTATATTGCATGTCACTTAAATTTCTTTCCCATTTGCATTTATTGTGTTTTATGCTTGTCTTTTTGTTAATTAACTAAAATTTAGTTTCAGGTCCGGAAAATGGCATATATCAAAGGAAATTCTGTTCCTCATGCAAACCTTGGAGTTCTTGATCAACTTATAGCTTCCCGCCATGAGCTTGCTCAGGTTTCTCTCTCTCTCTCTCTCTCTCTCTCTCTCTGTAGTATTATAAGATGTTGAGAAGGCTTTCCAAACCTGTGTGGAATCAGGTTAAAGTTAGTGCTCACAAGTACATTTTCCCATCTAGACTTGTATGTCATCTGAGGAGTTACTTTAATGCAGATCTCTTGTGATCTTTCGTAGACATCTATATTTTGCAGGAATTGTCTGATTTGAAACGTAGTGGATATGGATTGATGTAGGGTCTTTTTCTGTTGTATTTGTACTTATGGGTATGCTTTGTTCTTGTTGTTGAATGCAGATAATGGGTTATAGATCTTATGCTGAATTCAATGTGAAGCCTAATATGGCTTCGTCACCAGAAGTTGTGATGTCTTTTTTGCTAGAGATGAGAAAGATGGTCAAACCCAGCGCTGATGAGGTAATATGTCCTTTGGAAAACATTTGTAGTGTTTGAAAGTATTGTTACTCTTTCATTTTGACTGTAGATCACACTGCAGGTTTTATCTGTTAATGATGTTACTTTTACTTCAGGAGTTAAAAAAAATTAGGGATTTTAAAAGAGAAAAATGTGGTCAACAATATGGAGATTTAGAGCCATGGGATGAGGCATATTACACCGCAATGATGAAGTCTTCTGCCTATGACTTGGACTCTTCGGTATGCTATGCTCCCATGTTTGCTTTTGAAGTAAAGAACTGATAACTGCAATGTTTACTTACGACGATGCTTGTGGAATACCATCTCTTTGATTTACTTGTTAACGCATCATATTGACGGCAAGGGAAGTTTTCTTGACTCTCTGTCTCTCTCATGCAGGTTGTAGCGTCGTATTTTCCTCTGCCTCAATGTATTAAGGGTTTGAAAGTGCTGGTGGAGTCGTTGTTTGGTGCCACGTTTCATAGCATCCCCCTAGCACCAGGTGAATCATGGCACCCAGATGTGCTTAAAATGTCTCTTCATCATCCTGAAGAGGTATTTACGTGGATGATAATACGTGTGAATGTCTTCAGTCTGTGTTATACAGTTTAAGAGAATTCCTTGCAGCATTGGGAATGCTTCAATTACATGCGTAATTAAACTCTTGTGCATGATTGTAATGATTTTGTCTTCTGTGATTTTCACGTATATTGATTAGAATCAATGCACTTGTTACAGGGTGATTTGGGGTATCTCTACCTTGATTTGTACTCAAGGAAGGGCAAGTATCCTGGTTGTGCTCATTTTGCAATTAAAGGTGGCCGCATGGTTTCTGAAACAGAATATCAACTTCCAGTATGTAAATAGACATTTTTTCTCCTGTCAAATTTTATGTTGCACATTATACGCATTTTTAAAGAGTATACTTTATAATTCTTAGCTAGTTGGATTCTTCAAAATGGAACGAAAAGCGAATTAGGGCTTGCAAATACTTCTTTTGGACACTAAAAACCTTTGACACTCCGATGGGTTTGCATTTTTGTTGGAGAAACTCTCTAATTAAATATCAGAACATAGTATTTTGGAATCCTCTTTGTGAGAAAATGTCTGACTTGGGTTGCAGACTATATTACAAAAAAGTTAGATACTCATTCAATGACTTTCTGGTTTGGTGCGCAGGTTGTTGCTCTTGTCTGCAATTTTTCTGCTTCACATAATTCATCAACTGCAAGGCTGAATCATTGGGAATTGGAAACTCTGTTTCATGAGTTTGGACATGCTCTTCATTCTTTGCTTTCAAGAACGGTATTCTAGAAATACCTTATGACTCGGAAGACAAGCTATATCACCTCCTCTTCCTTGCCACAAATTCTTAATACATTTTTTATATTTTCTTGTAGGATTACCAACACTTTTCAGGTACCAGGGTGGCTCTTGATTTAGCGGAAGCACCTTCAAACCTTTTTGAGTGAGTTGAATGCTATGATTTTTATTCCATCATTCTTTCATCTGATGAAAATCTTTGTAGAAATATATGAAAGACAACGTAGTTGAATGAATATGTTTGGCATGATACTTCTTAATTGTCGCAACTGTCTGAATTATCAGAGTCTATTTTTGGGATATTGATGAGAAAATGTTTTCTGTTGATATGTCAAGGTACTATTCATGGGATTACCGAGTTTTGAAGACATTTGCCAAACACTATTCAACTGGTGAAAGCATCCCTGAGAAACTGGTAGAGTCAATGCAGGGTGCCAGAAAGATGTTTGATGCAACTGAATTGCAACGTCAGGTTATTATCCAAGGACCTTCCTGGAGAAGACGAGAAAACCAACAAAGAAGGAATACTGACCAATGTTTGCTTGCTTGTTTCCTGTTCTCAGATTTTTTATGCTGTTATTGACCAAACATTCTTTGGGGAACAGCCAACTCCACCAACAAGTTCTATTGTTGCAGATCTGAAAAGACAATATACTAGTTGGAAGCACGTGGATGGCACACACTGGGAGGCCCGATTCAATCACCTCCTGAATTATGGTGCAGGTAACTTCAAATTATCAGCCTCATCCACAAACTTGAACCTCTTTGAGCTTCAAAAGTATCTCAAATGTGAAATTTAGAAACATTATTATTAATAATATCCTTTTTTGTGTACAATTTCGTTTTCATGGCTGATAAAATGTCTTGTCTTGCAGGTTATTATAGCTACTTGTATGCCAAATGTTTTGCCGCAACAATATGGCAGAAACTGTGCCAGGAGGATCCACTATCATTAACTACGGGAACTGCATTAAGAACAAAATTCTTACAGCATGGGGGAGCTAAAGAACCGTCCCATTTGTTAAGTGGTCTTGTAGGAGATGGGATCCTAAGGAATTTTAATGGAGGAATGGTTCCTGATATTTCCTGTCTTTGTAATGAAATGAAGTTGGAAAAGGTATAGAGAACAGACCTTGTTGTGTTCCATTTGAGTTAACAAGAACTAGTCAACTAAATAGCAAAGGAAGGAATGAAATGGAGGGGTTTGAAGAAAAGAAGGTGAGCGAAGAGGCGAAACTACGGCATGGGTCTTGTCGGAGGTAATGTAGGATGCAAATGTCAAGCGCGGACTAACAGTTGCAGAGATTTCACTCTGGAGTTGGCGAGGCAAATGTGGAGAAGCAATTTTTATTCATTTTCTGACGGATATTAATAAGTTTCCTTGAACTGTTATTCTTATCCATCCATGTGAATTTTGTAGCATACGCTGAATAATTAATGAAGCCATTTGATTCGAATAAACATCTCTATTTCCTATAATAATAATAGTTTGTTGAGGATAAAGAATTAACGTACAGATTTATACTAATAAATGATTTTTACAAGAAACAGAAAACAAAATTTATAAAATCCTCCCCTTGTACTACTTAAAGCTGCCGACCGGAAGTTTGCTGCTCAGAGACATTATCCATTCACGAATGATAGAATTCACTTCACGAATGATATAATCTCCTAATTAGTGTTATCTAATTAACCAGAAGTGAACTACATTTCCAGAAAAGAAAAGTTTTGATTTTTGACACTATAAAGAAAGGCTTTTAAAACTTGGTAGATAGAGAGAGAGAGATAGGGATTTATATTTGGCTCACCAAACGTATTAATGTAACCAAAAATAAAGCCTGCACGCATGCAGGAGATGTGAAATGATTGCAAAATTTTATTCCCAAAATGAAACACGGGACCCCTTTTTTTATATGAAAATCTTTCCCATCACATCAAAGCCATGTGATTCAAAATACTAGTGAGGTTACGAAAAGTGGGGGTGGTGGGCCTCCTTTCTTCTTTGTTCTACTTGTATGTAGGTATGTATGCATTGCCAATCGATGTCACCTACCAACCCTCCTCGTTCTCTCGTTACCTCTCTCTCTCTCTCTGCTTGAGCTCCCTGGGAAAGATAAAAATGACCCCACTTTGCACTTTTCTTTCTTAAAAAACAAACATTCTCCTCGTATCTCCACTTCACTTCCCCACATATATCATATTAGGTTCGTGGGTGGTAATTTCTGATGACCTTGTGAATTTGAGATATGGGTCTTTGTTGATTTTTTGTACTCTTTTTATTATTTGTTTATACTTATTTGTTAAATATGTTATTAAACAAGTTAATAACATGTTTAACACGATCTGAAACCGACACGATACTTTTATTAAATCGGTCGAGTTTAAGTTGAGCATTCTTGACACGTTTATTATTCCAACATGACACGATCTATTGTAAGTCCTAGTCTAGGCTGAAATAAATAATTTGTTTTCTTTTTGGGAAGTCTGATTGGCTTCGTTTGGGCATGCCTCCCTTCCTTTTTAGCCAGCCCAATTCCAAGAGGATCAAATGGATTATGAACCTTTTACATCCCAAAAATACAAAAGACAAAATAACTTTGACATTGTTGTGCTGAGCTCCCTTTTTCAAAAAGTGGTCCTTTTTTTTTTCTTGTATATAAAGAAATATCGTCAAAGCAAGAGTGACATGGTTCAAAGCTAGAGATTTATAATAGTATATTGACTTATCAATTAACATATAATCTCCTAATTAGTGTTATTAAATATTATAAACTAGCAACACTAATTATCTATTTAACCAAAAGTGAACTACGTTTCAAGAAAAGAAAAGTTTTGATTTTGACACTATAAAGAAAGGCTTTTAAAACTTGGTAGAGAGAGAGAGAGAGAGAGAGAGAGAGAGAGTTATATTTAGCTTACAAAAAGATAAAATTGTGGATACAAATTAATGTAACCATAAACAGCAGGTGGCTTTCCTTTACATACTGCGTAATTGTAATAGGGCGGCTCACAAAGTCGCTGCCTATGCTCATCGTACTTGAGGCTGTTTTAATTTGGGCCAACTTGGCCTGCAATGGCTCTTTGATTTCTTTGCCATGGATGTAAACATTTCCATCCTCTTTTAATAAAGGTTGATTCCGACTGTGGAAAAAAAATAATAAATAGAGCCTGCATGTTATGATGGAGGTGTGAGATGATTACACCATTTTAATCCCAAAATGAAACGCGGGGACCATGTTTTGATATGCAAATCTTTCCCAATCAAGCCCTTGAGATTCAAAAGACTAGTGGGTCAAGAAAGATTCAATGGTGATGGTGCGAAAAGTGGGGGTGGTGGGCCTCCTTCCTTCCTTGTATTCTAATTTGTTGTATGTATGCATTGCCGATCGATGTCACCTACCAACCCTCCTAGTTCTCTCTCTCTCTCTCTCTGGAAAGCTAAAAATTGAACCCACTTTGCACTTTTCCTTCTCAAAAAACAAATATTCTCCTCGTACCCCACATACATTATATTAGTTCCATGCTGAAATAAATAATTTGTTTTCTTTTTTGGAAGTCTGGTTGGCTTCGTTGGGCCTGCCATACGAGCTCACTAACCCAACCGAGACCTTTTCGGGTTTCTTTCAAGACCTAAACGCCCAAAAATACGAAGTTTGGCTCGATCCATTTTATTTCCCTTGAATGCAAAAGACAATAAGGCCAGCCTTCTCATTCTAAAAGCACCATTCATCTAGGATGTGGGCAGGATCCAAATTGAATCGGTTTCTCCTGAAAACCAGAGTCAAATCAATTATAACATAATGATTTGGTTCGATTTCTATTTTGACAAAAATTGTGAAGGAAATCAAACCAATTCAAGACGGTTTGGACCTAAGCCCAATTATCTTTCTTTTTGTATTTTTTCAACATTGTTAGCCCAATCACAACAAACAAATTAACAATTTGCTCCACACTTAAATCATTTTCTATAGTACGAAACCATCATAAAGTTCAACATGCCATAAAACTTCAAATTTCAATAACTAATATAGCTCAATTTAAATTTTCATATATAATTATTACCTAATTAGAGTATTACACATGTAAAATAAAATATAAATAATTAAATATACACATAAAATGTCCGGTTTAGTTTAGGCCGATTTACAAAAGCTCAAAACCAAACCTACCAAACTGTATATGATTCAGTTAAAATTTTAAATCATTTTACTTTTTCTAGATAAAAAAAATCAAACCGATAATTTCGATTTGAATTGGCCGGTTTCATCAGTTTGGCTGGATTTATGCCCACCCCTAACTTCACCCGCTTCTCCAAATCAATACGCGGAGCGACAACAATTATCTTAAAAGCATATAACATTTCTTTTTACCACAATGAAAACTGTCAAAATATAAGTATCTTTTACCATTATTCTAAATTTGACCTCCATGGTCCAACCAGTTGGATTAACAATTGAACCAAATCAATAGAAATTGGTTTCAGGTCCGGAAAATGGCATATATCAAAGGAAATTCTGTTCCTCATGCAAACCCTGGTGTTCATGTCCCCAGCCAATGCCAATGTTATCAAGTGGTTAACAAAAAAAAGGAAAGAAAAAAAGAAGCCTAAAGTATATCTGGTAGGAGCTGAGTTCTTATAGCCGACAACATATATGCCATCTTAAATCAAATAAGAATGGCCAAATTATCAAAGTGCTTTGGTATGTAATTGGCGCCGTTCCCCTGCAAACGGGACTACCGTAAGTTCAAACTTTGAAGGAACAGAAACAGATGCACAATTGACAAACGAAAAGTCAAAAATACCCTTACTCTCTTTGAGTATGGGTAGACAGACTCGTAGGAGAGAAACGACCTTATTCATCAACTGAACCAAATCACTTTTGTTTTGTGAGCCGTCGTTTGTTTGACTATTTTATTTTGGGCCTTGAATGTAAAAGAAAACACTCTTGCAATTCCTCCTATTCTTATTAGGAATTACGATAAAACTCTTGCAATTCCTCCTATTCTTATTAGGAATAGGAATTAGGAGGACTCGTATATAAATAAGGGGTTCTTTTCTTTCCATAGTCGACTGCTTTACATTCAAAGGCAGCAAAAAGATATCGTCTGTGTTTTGAATCAATGGAATCAGGTATGTTTTCTTAAACAAAACTTTTCTGGGTTACTCGTGTTTTCCTTTACTTACTTTGTAAAATTGTTTGTTTGCAAGTTGTTATCATGCTATATTGATCAGTATTGTAAGCCATTTATATTGTATCTTGCTATTGCAAATATTTATAGATAATTCATGTGTCCCTATCCTATAAATTTGATGAATATTTGGTAAAATAAAACAAAAAATTGTATCCTAAATTTGGGAAAAAAAAAAAAAAAAAACGAGAAAAGCATGACTCTAATCAAATACTCAGTCGAGTTGAACCCTAAACCCTATATATATTGTTTTATATCACTGTGCGTGTAGGGTTACATCCTTCTAGATTTGTCTTTAGATTTTTTGTTCTCGGTTTGCTTCTGTAATTTGTTTGTTTTTTAGTTATAACATTCCTATCTTCTAATAAAATAAAAACAGGAATTAATGTACCTTTTTAGTTTAAAATTCTTTTTTACTGGTTTTCTTTTCTAATTTATATTGTTCCATCAATTTTTACTTTCTATGTTTCAAATCATACGGTTATTTTTATAAAGCTATCTATGGCCAAGATTAATTATACATCTCCTTCTTCTTCATCACATCTCTAATTGGATTTTTTTTCTTTTGTATTTTCAGATTGGGAAAATTTGCCTGAGGAGCTTTTAGATTTAGTTTTCAAGAGACTAGTGTTACATTTAGATTCTTTACGATTCGCTGTTGTTTGCAAGTCATGGTATTGGGTATCAAAGAATAAGCAAATCAACAGTGTTCCAATGCTCTTGATTCCCGATAGATGAAAAGATACATGGAATTTATGTGATGTGACAAATGATAAGGTCCTCAAAATGCAGTTAAGATGGATGAAGAAGCGATTTTGTGGGTCTTCAAAAGGATGGTTAATAGTTTGCGATGAAAATTTTGTGGTAACCTTAATAAATCCATCATCCAAGGTTAAGGGGAGAAAAGAGAAAGAAAATTCAATCGTTCGTCTGCCTCCATTAGATCCTCCAGGTCAATACCGCAGAAGTGTTCATGCTAAATATTGTGAGTATTTTGTCTACAAGGCAACGATTTCAGCAGATCCAATATCAAATGCAAATGATTGCATTGTTGTGGTAATATATGAGCCAAGGTGTGAACTGGCTTTTATTAGACTTGGAGACGATAAATGGACATACTTTGATCGAACTGGTTATGAAATATGGTGCCTTTATGAAGATATTGCTCAAATTGGAGATAAAAGTTATGTTGTTACATCCCGTGAAAGCCAACTACTTACTTTTGAATATACTACTCAGCGCATCTTAAATATAAATCTGGTGGCACCTTGTTCTGAAACAAAAGAATATATGAAGGCATACCTTGTGGGTTCAAATGAGGAAGAGTTATTGTTGGTTCACCGTTATACTACTTATACAAATCATTGTCGTGTGACAAATGGATTTAGAATTTTCAAACTAAATTATGATACGCGTGAGTGGATTGAGAAAAATGACTTAGGTGATTTTGCTTTGTTTGTGGGTGATAACTCTTCAATATCTGTCGTGGCTTCAAAAATTCAAGGATGTGAGTCGAATTGCATATACTTCTATGCTGATTGTGATCGTGTGGTACTATATCCTCCATTTACAGATTTTGGGGTGTATAATGTCAAAAGTCAAAGGATTTTAAAGTCTGCACATGCTAAGACCCTGATGAAGAAGTTGAAGCAACCTCCAATTTGGTTTTTGCCATCAGTTTATTTATAAAAAATTGTCACATTTCTTCTTATCCCTAAACATTTTAAGATATTTTTTTAGGTTCTATTTTAAAGATGTATATTCAGTATTAAATATTTGATATTTGATGCATGTCAAGTGTGGGCTAACAGCCGCAGAGATTTCACTCTGGAGTTGGCGAGGCAAATGTTGGAGTAGCAATTTTTATTCATTTTCTGAGGGATATTAATAAGTTTCCTTGAACTGTTATTCTTACACACCCATGTGAATTTTGTAGCATATGCTGAATAATCAATGAAGCCATTTGATTCGAATAAACGTGTCTCTATTTCAAATAATAATAGATTGTTGAGGAAAAAGAATTAACGAACCGATAATTTCGATTTGAATTGGCCGGTTTCATCAATTTGGCTGGATTTATGCCCACTTCTAACTTCACCCGCTTCTCCAAATCAATATGCGGAACGGCAATAATTATTTTAAAAGTATATAACATTTCTTTTTATCACAATGAAAACTGTCAAAATATAAGTATCTTTTACCATTATTCTAAATTTGACCTCCATGGTCCAACCAGTTGGATTAACAATAGACCCAAATCACTACAATTTAGTTTCAGGTCCGGAAAATGGCATATGTCAAAGGAAATTCCTTATAGCCGACAACATTTATGCCACCTTAAATCAAATAAAAATGGCCAAATTATCAAAGTGCTTTGGCATGTCATTGGCGCCGTTCCTCTGCAGACGGGACTACCGTAAGTTCAAACTTGAAGGAACAGAAACGGGTTACGGATGCACAATTGACAAACGAAAAGTCAAAAATGCCCTTACTCTCTATGGGTAGACAGACTCGGAGGATAGAAACGACATTATCTACTTATTCATCAACTTACCCAAATCACTCTTGTGCATGCCAAATTAAAAACAATTCCAGCCACAAAAAAAAGGGTACTGCTATGCTTACCACATAAATCTACCACATTTGAATACCATCTTACATGGCAGCTGATGTGGACAACCACCTCATTAAAATTATATTAGTTCTTTTTTAAGGAGATAATATTTTTTATATTTTTCTTTAGTTAAATTTTTTAAAAAAAAAACTAAACCCTACTGAATTAGAGACCACTTTTCACGTACGTCGTCTCTCTGCCTCCCCCAATTCCCTCTCTCCCTCCTTCCTCTCCTCCCCATCGCAGGTGCTTCGTCGGACTTCTCCCTCCTTCCTCTCTCCCTCCTTTCATACCCATCCAGAAAATTAAAAAATTAAAACTCATTCATCCACACCTTCTGAATTCCAGTCCTGATTTTCTTTAGATGCTTTGTGCGATTTGGCTTATAAGAAGAGGGAGTTTGATCAAGAAGGGAGAGGGGTGAAGAATATGATGTACATATATAGGTGTACTAAACCAAACACCAAGAGAAAGGAGTAGAGCGGCAGTGGATCGGCGGGGGAAGGGTTGCAGAGGTCTGACAAAGCGCCAACGATTAGAAACAAATCCTGATTTGAAGAAGACCATGTTTAACCAGTAAAAAAAACTTAATTTGAATACTAATTGGAAATAAATAAATAACTGATTCAACAATTGCTTATGAGAAGAAAGTCCGGCGAAGTCTGGCGGAGCGATGGCAGAAGTCCGTCGAAGCACCTGCGATGGGGAGGAGAGGAAGGAGGGAGAGAGGGAATTGGGGGAGGCAGAAAGACTAACGTGAAAAGTGGTCTCTAATTCAGTAGGGTTTAGTTTTTTTTTTTTTTTTTTTTTTTTTAAATTTAACTGAAGAAAAATATAGAAAATATTATCTCCTTAAAAAATAACTAATATAATTTTAATGAGGTAGTTGTCCGCATCAACTGCCATGTAAGATGGTATTAAAATGTGGTAGATTTATGTGGTAAGCATAGCATTGGCAAGATAGGCCAACTTTTTTATGTCATGCAACGTTTCTTTTGTGGGCCGTCGTTTGTTTGACTATTTTCTTTTGGGCCTTGAATGTAAAAGATAAAACTCGTGCAATTCCTCCTATTCTTATTAGGAATTACAAGGACTTGTATATAAATAAGGGGGTTATTTTCTTTCTAGTCAATTGCTTTACATTCAAAGGCAGCAAAAAGATATCGTCTGTGTTTTGAATCAATGTGACGCAGCACAAGCAACAAAGGTTTCAAACGAAAACCTTGAGTAACAAGAAATCTGGATTCCACCAGAAATTAAGAGGAACTCTCTTAGGATAATTTTGATTAAAATCTGAGATATCAAAAAACGTTCACCAAAGCTGTCTAAATACACATCTCTCAACCCTTGAGCTGCTAGGGAAGTTATTACAATAAAACTGAAAAACAGAATTTATTCCGAAAATTAACTACGAAACTTTGAATGCGGTTTTGGAAGGCCAAATGACCTCAGGATGCCAAAATCCATCATACTGTTAGAAATGTGCCCTAAGAGCCAATACATTTGATGTGATCTCCTTAGAATACATTTCGTATATGATATATAAAGGGCAAACTTAATTTGTTATCTTTTACATCGTGTAAAGAAACAAATGTCCAGGGTATGCTAAATAAGAGATAAAGTAATCTAAAGAAGATTAGATTCATGAGACCTTTAATCTCTAATTGTAGTATCCCAAAATGTTCCTAATCATAGGTTATCAAATGGGCATTGATAAACCGTCAAGATTAGCGCATATTATGTATGCTCAATTGGGAGGATGGTTAGTCTCAAACCATTTGTGTAGTTGACACTAATACAAGTATGTGGGTGCTCATTAGTGAATGAGTACACTGAACGCGATCAACCGTAGTTCTCATATGGAGTATTTATCTACATGTCAAATGAGAACTCATAGTTGCAATAATGCAAATTAGTCCTTAGACCTGAGGCATCATGGTTGTCTTGTGATGCGTTATTGATCTTTGATAGCTCTTAAAGGCAAGCCGTAAAAGATTTGTCTTAAGTGTTGTTGGGATCTCTTAATTCATCATAGGGGCATGTGAATGTACAATAAGGAATCTCTACTTTCGATAAAGAAGGAGAATGTTTCAAGATGTGATTCAGTAAATCTTTGGCCAAAGTATTTTGAGCTTGATTTAGAAAGTTGTTCTTAATCATGTTCTTTTGAATCACATGAGGTTATAAATCATATTAGGGGTTTGACATAAACAATCCGTACCCTAATAATATGATTTGAAACATTGTATAAGAGAAGGACCGTATTGCATTGCAATTCCAACTGAATAGGTTCTTCATCTATTCTGGTTAGCTTGGGTAGCCTTGATATATTGCTAGATGTCACTCTTGGCTTGTGGAAGTCCTAAGATTGATTGTGATCAATCCAAATAAAGGAAGAATTAAAAAGGGGTTTTAATTCCAGTTGGTTAGAAAGAGTTCTAATATTTTCCCACTGCCTTGCTAATTAGAACCTAATGGATCGCACACCTTAAATGGTTAACTTTGAGTAATACAAATGAGAATGAGGAAATCAATTTGATTGATTTGATGTGGATGATTTACTACGTGTAAAAACGTATTGATGTGGATGATTCAAATAGAACTAATTAAGATGGTCACTTACGGTTATTTTTGTGGGTGATAACTCTTCAATATTTGTCGTGGCTTCAAAAATTCAAGGATGTGAGTCGAATTGCATCTACTTCTACGCTTATTGTGATCGGATAGTAAGATATTGTCCGTTTACAGATTTTGGGGTGTATAATGTCAAAAGTCAAAGGATTTTAAAGCCTGCACATGCTAAGACCCTGATGAAGAAGTTGAAGCAACCTCCAATTTGGTTTTTGCCATCGGTATATCTGTAAAAATTTGTCACATTTCTTCTTATCCCCAAATATTTGAAGATATTTTTTTAGGTTTTGTTTTAAAGATGTAGCTTCAGTATTAAATCTTTGATATTTGATACATTTTTTATTTATGGCAACTTGGTCATGGATTTTTGTTAGTAACCGTAGAGAAAGATACAAGGACAATTACATTATTGAAATATGTTACCTGAGCGGATAATTTTTATTTTATTTTGTCATCAAAAGGAAATTATAACAAAATTACTAATCACCAACTTGATGGCTTTAAAATAAAGACTCAACGTTATCATTTTTATTTTTTTTGTTGTTGATGATAATTTGATGTGTAAGTTTGTTTGTTGTTTTGATTGATGATATGATGTATAAGCCAAGTATAACGCAACTTTTGAATTGGGTATGATTTAATTAGATGATAATGTTAATTAATCAAATATGTGGACCGGTCCGGCAGCAATTATCTTAAAAGCATATAACATTTCTTTTACTACAGTGAAAACTGTCAAAATATAAGTCTCTTTTACCGTTATTCTAAATTTGACATCCACGGCACTAATGTCAAGTTGGCGAGGCAAATGTTGGAGAAGCAATTTTTATTCATTTTCTGTGGGATATTAATAAGTTTCCTTGAACTGTTATTCTTACACATCCATGTGAATCTTGCAGCATATGCTGAAAAAGAATTAACGTACAGATTTATATTAATAAATGATTTTTACAAGAAACAGAAAACAAAATTTATAAAATCCTCCCCTTGTACTACTTAAAGCTGCCAACCGGAAGTTTGCTGCTCAGAGACACTATCCATTCACGAATGATAGAATTCACTTCATCAGGCAGTTCGTCGTGGGGGCAATGACCTGGATTTTAAAAAACATCAAAAAAATGTAAACTTCCATGAAACTTTTGAGTCTAAATGGAGCAGGATTATGCAAGTATTTTACCCACCGGCATCCAATTCCTTGATTATGAACCCAGCGCAATGCTCTTTAAGCATAGCCACTTTTGACTTGGAATCAGATATTGGATCTCTCATTCCCTACATGACAGAACTTGATTAAGGGACCAAAAAATAAACAAGAAGATGATCAAATGATGGAAGAGAGAGAGAGAGAGAGGGAGAGAGAGAGAGAGATTATCTCTGCTTGTTAAGAAGTTACCTGTATAATCAAAACCCTGTCCTCGAATCCATCCAAGAGATAATTTAGAGGGACTGACAGATTGAAGCTAAAAACGCTTTCTAGGACCACTGCCACCCCAGGATCATATGACTTTCAAGTTATGTTAAGGAGATAATTTTTGACAAATTACACATGTTCTGGTGGCTCCAAAAGAAAAATCAGCAGTGACTACTAGTTCCTAGAGAAACAATAAATATACTTGACATGAAAGAGGATACTGCTCTTAGCATTTCATCAATAAGCCAATTGTCGACTCGCTCTGTTTTCTGCAAAGCAAAGGTAGTAAAAACACAAATCAATACTATAAACGTGAACCATATTCAAAATATAGAGCAATAGAGATACTTACAGCTGGATAGCAATTCTTCACTATGTCCTTGAGAGTCAACCTTAAGTAAAACAAAAGGAATTTAGCACCTAGCCATGAAGCACCAGAAGTTCTTCTCTCCTGAAACAGAAAACTATAATATGAGGCTGTCTTACATATGAAAGATAGGGTTCTTGCACAGTTTTAATCAAACTTACTTTGGTGAATGGCGCAGAGGAATATCCTGGAATAACATTCCCACCACTGTTGATAAGAACAACAGATTTGGCCAAAGCAGGCCAAAGACGAGCGACAATTGCAATAATATAACCTGGATATAGAAAATAGTACTGATGAGATTGAAAATACATACATTCTTGTTTTTCAAAGATTGCCTCTGGAGAGTAACAGTTGAAAAATGAAGTAGATAGGCCACCTAGAGAAAAGAATGTAAGAGGTTGTTTAGGTAAGTTGCTCATCTCATTTCTAGTTTAAAACATACCACCAATTGAGTTCCCAACAAGGTGCACTGGTTCACCTACAACTTCAATAATGAAATCTCTAAGCATTTCAGCCCACACGAGTTCAGTGTATACAACATTTGGCTTTTCCGATTTGCCAAATCCTAAAATTGTTATGGCCCAAACTCTGTTTCCACCTTCAGCAATGCTGCATATGTTGTCACGGTAATGCTCCAAGAAGGCTCCAAAACCATGAACAAGAAGAGCAGCAGGACCTTCATGACCAACAACTGTATACTGACAAAAGGATAATATCATAATGAAAGAGTATATACGCAAATTTAAAACCTAACCCAGCTAAGTATTTCTTTCAGATTACAAGCCATGGAAAGTCTTTGAACGAGTAGAAGATCAGTTTTGAACAGAATACCTGAATTAGATAGCCTTTCCATCTCCAAATACGAATATGATATCTTCTGTCATCATTTATCTGACTTTTTAGGGCCACAAGCGAATACCACTGCCACAAAAAACAACTCAGTTGCTTACAAATATACTATGAAAAAATAATGATTTTCAAAAAGCTAGCAACCTCACAAGGTGAGTCTCCAAAGAACCACTTCAATCACAACATAAATATAATTTGTGCATAACTGGTATAGCACCTCCATTGAGCACACTGAATCAACAGTTGTAGCAACCGTAGCAGATGAATATCCAAAAGAAGACAGAAATCCAGAATCTCGTTCTTTCTCATACTTGAGAGCTTCAAAATGTACTCTCCTTCTGGATAGGATGCCAAGAGAAAGGGCAGGACCAAAGAGTGTCGTAAATGAAGCCCCATCCCGACTTTCAGCATAAGGCATCCTTTCATGTACCCTGCAACAAAATAATGCCAAAATACCCTTTTTTTTGTTAATGCAGATAGGAAGAGAAAGGAATATATGATTATTTAAGGGTTTTTTCTCTCTCTAAATAACATTATAAAATATGACTACATACTCCTTCCAGTAGTGATCCCGTTCTGTTCCCTCTACATATCGCAAGTATGCAGCCAAAGCTTTCAATACGTTGCTTGTCCCCCCTCCTACAGAATGTCCTTTTTTTGTCACAAAGACAGAATTCTCGTGTCTCTTTGACTGGACCTGGACATGTCTAAAACTCGAATTGATTACATTTCTTCCTCCGGGCTTCAAAATTTCCTTCATGAGAATTGTTTCAGTCAACATCTCCTTCGTTGAAGCCCAACTCTCTTCCACTTTGCACGGATTTGCCTTCACAAACTCCTTCAAATCATCAAATGTGGGGATAGCACCTAAAATCACAGTACAGTTATCCTTGTCACTAGTACACATATTACAAGATAGAACTTTGCTAAATTTTAGTAACAAAACAAATCAAGTATGAGTATAAGCAGAAACATGAACAATCTTGGAACTTTACCCCAGTCCAATTCCATTTCACCACCAGTTAATGTTGCCGGAGGAAGTGGCAAAGTTATCGGTAGTCGAAGCTTGGTAAAATCATTGTACGAATCAGGAATATCTTTCAAACTCTACACATTATACACATTCATACAATAATTAAAATAACTACAACCACTCAATTATAAACTAACTTGATGAACAACCAGAATTCTCAAACATAAATCGAAAAACTAGTCAAGAAAAACAAAACTACCTTCACATCATAAAACGGAGTCCGCCACAGCACAAAGTTGGGCGCAGAAGGCATTGCTTCCAAGGTGCCCTTGACACTACCAGTCATCTGCCTTAATCCATACTCCACCTCCTCCTCAGCATAGACAGTGGTGACAAGCTGAACCTGTTCCAATCCTCTGTGATGATGAGTGGTTGAACTAGTCTCTCATACACAGTAAGCAAAGCTAATATTTTTATCTAACAACCTCTTTTACAAGCTCTTGTATCGCACTCTCAGCACTCCCAAGCCTGATCATCAAATTCGAACCTTTATCTCTCAACGAGCTTCTCAAATCTTGTAAAGCAAGCACAAGCATTTCTATCATTTTCTCGGGAAAACCTGCACATTTTACTCCCATCAGTTCATCTATGTGTATTATTGTACATCAGTGTATATATACGTCAGACTTACGGAAGATGATGCGATGATCGAAGATGTAGAGAGGAACTACGGCGTTGTGGTTAGAGGCGGCGAGAAGGGCTGGGTGATCGTCGATTCGAAGGTCGTGCTTTAACCAAACGACGGCTACGCCGGCCTTCTCTGCATCGGTGACCGCAATTTGAGCTTTGAAACGGCACCGTTTGGGTGAGAAGCGGAGAGTGTTTGGGGAGAAGGAAAACGAGGGAAAGTGTAGGAAAGTGACGAGTGAGGCCATGTGGGAGAGGAAGAGTAGACTGTGGAATGTGGATGTGGATGTGGATGTTGATGTCCATCTAAGCAAAGCAGAGAGCAAAAGTGTTATTGAGGATAAATCAGAGGACTTCGAGAGTTCGACATTGTTTGAAAATGCAGAAAACTATTTCTGTGGTGCAGAAAATTGAATCAAACACCTGAAAATTGAAATTGGGATTTTGTGGAGGAGAAGAACCCAATGCACCACACTCCCTCAGTCGAGTCTCGCAGTGTTTCGTTAATGGGGTAAACGACATGTCGTTGTCTTACAGGCCAAAAAACACAAAAAGGAGCCAAAGAAGGAAAATTTCTACTAACCAACTAAACTGAAAATGGCGCTACAAATCCACAGTCCCTCATCCTTCACCAGCAAACCCTATCATCATCTTCCTCACACTCCTCTGCTCCACTTTTCAGTCAGAACCCAATTCACAGTCAAGTCACAGACACCATCAGAGCCGTCCAAGCCCAAAGCTGAGACCACCCAGGCCCCACCCAAGAAACCCACCTCAGCTGGGCTCGGCTTTGGCTCATCTCCTTCTTCTCCAACCACGCAGAATGTGAATTCTGTCCCTAATAAGAAGAAAAGGGTAATTCGGAGGTCACCAGTGGAAAAGCCGCTACTTTATTCTGAAGAAGATGAGGCTAAGGCCAAAGAGATGGGCACAAATGAGAGCGCTTTTGTTCTTGCTTGGTTGGGGCTTGGCGGTGTCATTCTAGCTCAAGGACTTCTTCTCGCTGCATCGGGTACGATTACTCATCCCTCCATTAATTGTGATTGCACTGGTGTGAATCACAATACCCAATAAATGAAATTTTTATTGGGTATTGTCTAAAGAATAGATTTTTGTTCAGCATTTGGTTGAATTATAGGAGTTAATAGGTTTGAATCATTTGAATGTGGCTGAGAGTTAAGTTAACCAGTATAGTTGTGGGATTGTTTGCTTTGATGGCTTTCAAATTGTGTTGTCAGTTATCTAATCTTGGCTTGCTATATCCTATTGATGGAATTGTTTATCCAAAAATGTCTTGTGTTGCAGTAACAAACGCTTTGACAATAAACAAAAGACCAAGCCCGTTTGCCCAAATCTGCCATTGAGACTGTTTTGGTCCAAAGAGAAATGAGGTTTAGTAAAGGGTTTTACTCATAGGTTGCATCTTTGCTTATCTCAGTCCGGCATGTTAGCCAGTTAGGACTCAAATTTCATCATTTAGAATCCAATTCAGTATCTTGTGCTCATCTGCAGTCATTCTTTTAGTCTAATCTATATAGAAAACCCTTGTTGGTCCCAAACATTCCTGTCCCTTTTTCGTGCCCAGACATATCTACCATGGATACTGCACAAAATGGTTCGAGTTCTAGAACATTTGTCCAAACAAGCGGCTCAATGTGAACTGAATAATGTTCTACTCTCACTGACCATCCTATGACTTAATTCGAAAAATCAACACAGAAACACCATTTTGATCTTCTTCCTGGAAGCTCAACACCAACTATCAAACATTGATCTCATTCAGCTCACAAACCATTCCTTTTAAGAGCCTACCATATTCAGCTGACCCCCCTGATTATTGGAGTATTTCTTCACATATCTGAAAAGGCAGTGCATTGTCCATAATGATTGATTACTTTAATGTAAAGCAAAAGTTTTATGCGATAAGTCATGGAAGTTATTTCTATAATCGATTTGATAAATTACGCTTTACATTCTCTTCACGTTTCAGATGATTAGTTAATTTTCATTTCAGGCTTCCTGCCAGAAGAATGGGACAAGTTCTTTGTGAAGTATTTATATCCATCTTTTACACCAACAGTCGGCTTGTTTGTTGCTGGAAGTGTTGCGTACGGAGTTTTGAAGTATCTGCAGAATGAGGAACTTAAAGGTAAGAAATGATATTTATTTGTATAGATAGTACATGTGGAGCCAATTCAGTAGTTTTTCAAGCTGTACTTGTAGTGCTTGATAGAAAGATGAATCAGCTGAGAAATTGCAAACCACCTCCATTGGATCCGTTAAGCACAATGTGCCATCCCTTGATTAATTTCTACAAGCTATGCTTGAAGCCATGTTATTTTTAAAAGTCACATGGCAAAAGTTCAGTAACACCCAGTCCCCATTGAGGAAACCTCATGTTCTAATGGTCTGTCCTGTCACTGGACTATCCAGGTCAAGAGAGAATCCATACACAATTGTATGCTACACTGTTTTTGCCCTGTGCTCTTGGCCTTCATCCTTTTACTTATATTGCTTTATACCATAGAATTGCACCCATCAGTCATTGTTAGAATTAGAAAGGAGTAGATTATCTCGTGCAACATTCATCCTGTCATCCTCAGTTGGTCGTGATGTACTATAACAAGCTTGTCATGATTGGATTACTTGTTTGTGTTCTGCTTTGAATTTTTTCTTTTCTGTACTTCCATTTTTTGCTTCTCTATTGCAGTCCAGTTGCTCTCGAGTCTCACCTATCTCTTGCCCTCTTCTTAGATATTATTAAGTTGGTTCTGGCCTCGTGACTGAAAAGTGCACTTTTCTCACCATTGAACTGTTGTGCTTATTACATCAACTTAGTCCACCTTTCTCACCATGAGATCTGTGATCACATCAACTTAATTTTTTTATTAACCCTTGAACAGACACCCTACATTATTTTCTAGTTCTAGGTTTGGAACCTGTGAGGGTGGTCTGCATCTTTTTGCACAAGTTATAACCAATCAGTCAATCACTTAAGTGAGAAACTTCATTAATCCCTATCCCTATGTAAGGTTAGATAAAGATAAGAAACCCTTAAAGATTCCACAATGTCCACTGCTACATAAACGATTGAAAAGGAGGAGAAAGTCTTGGCTTGGGTGAGGTGGTCGGACCACGTCACCTGTACAGCTGCTCTCACCTATCTCCGAATGCAGGGGGTTCCACTTGCTTGTGAGTGTGATCGTAAGTCCATCTTTCCTTCATTTATTTGACCATGATTGCTACAGTTGGTGTATTTGGCCCGAAGATCCTAACAGTTGGCACCAGAAACACTTATAACCTCTGATCAATCAATCTGAAAAATATTTGTAGTTTATGTGAATTTTTTTGGGGGGGTCATATTCATTTCTGGCTGCCTTTGAGGAGAATGTAGTGTCAATTTTCCCAAAGGACCACCCAATCATTGATTACCCTCGCAGCAGTTGGCTTCCTTTTCCCAATCCATTGTCTGTCGCTGACTCTGAGTGCCTCGGTTCATCAAATTTGTGTGAGAATTAGATGACAATGAGCTTGACTTGAGGTCCCCTCTCCTAATTATTCTTCTTCTTCTTTCCCTTTGCTTTTCCCATTAGATGTTAATCAATTTGGACAACTCATTGCTCTAAATGAAATGATAACCAGATGGCTTCCCTTGCAATTCACAAAACCCGACCCGTCCGGCCCGACTTGTCTAAAGTTGAAACCAGAAACCAAACAAACACTAGAGTTAAAATTTTGGGACATGCAACTTGTTATATGAGCTTTCAAATGAAATACTTGTGCATCGGGACCCAGAAAGCTAGAATATTATTCATCTGGTAACCTCTTACGATACATGTCAAGGAAAACAAAACAAAAGCATACGTAAAAAGTGTAACACCTATCCAATTTTATATACACAAAAACACTTGAAACTTTGTCAAAGTCGGGGCTTCAGGCGCCGCTGCCACTTTTATAATTATGTTTTCAACACTGATTATATTAAAATAATCAAAGTGCTAAACATTTTGAGTGACACTCCTACTACTAGTACTATTACTAGCGATATTATATTATTCTTCCTCCATTTTCAGGTCAAAACTTATGTCCTAAATAGTTTGGATTTTCAATTTGCAAGTTGATGGAGTGAGAGCCAGCTGGGTTTTCCCCTTGTATGTGTAATGCATTTTGACCGCTAAAACTTGAAATTGTCTTTTAATAATACTTTCGATGGGGTAACCCAAATTGGGCCATACCATTGAACTAAACAACAAAATTCTTGTGCATGAAGTCTTTCTATGGATCTGCATGATTATGAGTTTGTTATTAAGTCAATGAGCTCTTATTATTATTACTTTTTGCACAAACGAAATTGAACAAAATTGGGAGGAGGGATTCAAACCCGTGACCTTGAATATAAGAGAAACAATAATGAAGAGGAAGGATTCAAACACGCGACCTTGAATTCAAGGATAACTGCTCTTATTATTATTGGTTCGTCTAAAGTAAGTCATTAAAAACATACCCAACACAAGAGAAACAAATATATCGGAGCCCCCCCGGCGCTGGCCAAGTGATTAATGTGGAAACACAACAAACAGTAGGTTGTCAAGCAGCGGACAACTTTGTTGGTTGGTGCCTCTTTTCAAAAAAAGTAAAACTGAAAAAGCATTCAAGATTTTATTTTTTAAAAAAGATAACACAAAATAAAACAAAAGTTGTAGTATCTCGTAAGCCTCACGGCCCAAATCCCGATAAAGTTAACCTAAGAAATTTGAGAGGAGAAAGGGAAAAGAAAAAAAGAAAAAGGAACAAGTGGGGCACAAGGTACGTACTGAGGGAGGGAGAGTTGATGAAATGCCCACACACCACACAGGTAGTCTGAAATTGACACTTGATGATCCAGTCAGTGTGCTAAACCTAAATGGCATAAAATAAAACATTATGATACACAGAATTTTCATTTCATTACCAAAAGAATCAATTGGAGTCTCGTGGTGGATGAAGAGACTCATCTTACAAGTACGTTTTGTTGGTATATGATATTAGGTGGAAACTCTCTCAATATTGGCCAAACCCCACATAACTGTGAGATTATGGTGAAAACTAATTGTTAGAGTTTAGGTTTCCGATCGATATTATCAAAAACTTAATCATCTTCATAAAGTTTATTAATGAACATGATCACTACTATATTTCGATTCACAATTTTTAGAGTGATTTGTCACAAGAAAGAAAGGGCGGTACTAAGTATAGACTTGAGGTAGCCACCATGGACAAACAAATGTACGAGTCTAACTCTGTCAGTAAAGCAAAGGAATGGTCTACGTGGGAAAAATCATGAATGTAGGACCTATAATCCTGTCTTACCATGGCTATGATGATATGGGAAAACAAGTTTAACCTCTTTAATAATCAAAGTGGAAATAAAAGAGACATATGATTAAAATAATAATAATTTAAAAAGAATGAGATGAGATGAACAATTTCTCCTAGTCAAATCTTGTTAAATCACGATGACCTTGATGACAAGAGCCATTGAAAATTGGAAGTAAAATCAAACCCTAATAACAACAAGAATCAGATGCTTATCGATCTTTCGTCATTCGCCATATCAAATCAAATTCTAATAAGATTGAATTTCGAAAACAAATCATAATAATGTAAGGAACACGAGCACATTTTGCTCATGCTTAGACTATAGGAATTGATGACGAACACTTGTCGCCTAGAGCAAAAGGTCGGTACACTCCCTCCAGGTCCATCCACCAAACGTCACAGTCGCGAGTAAATGAGCACTAAATTCTTCACTGCTGCACTCTATCATTGCTCACCAAATATACATATATCTAATTTAGGGTCATTTCTAATTAGATTGAGATACATTCAATAATTTTGTTTTTTTTTCGATGATGATATTCTAAACAGGGAGGTGTTTGAAATCAAGCGCAATGGAGCGGATACATTAACTTAACCAATTAACCTGACCCGCATTTACAAATACATTAAAGAGGCTCCTAATCCTTACTCTCACACTACAAATAAGGCGGGAAAGACAGCTGTTTGTATACAGAACCAGTATACAATAAATATATATATATATATATATATATCATTATTACAATAATTAACAAGCTTAACTACCTTAACTAATCATGCACTTAACAAAAACGGACAAGCTTCGCAACAGCCCAGACCCAAAGACCCAAAACCACCACACACAAAAAAACCCGAAAAACGAAAAAGAAGAAGCAAAATGACCCAGAAATAGAGACAGAAGCTAAAAGTAATAAACATCCGAAAATTTTACTGGTCAAGTGCATTAGGTCCGGTACAGTAATTTAAAATGTGGCTCCAAACCCACTGAACCAAGAACTTCCGTCGGATCCCATTCATATTGTACGTGGCACCATCGTGGTCGTCCAACAGCTGACCCGTGTACGACCCGCCCCCTCCGGTACCGTAGATGCCCTCGCATAGATCAGCAATCTCAACCGGAAAACTCGGGTCCTGACCCGCATACCAGGCGTTTACTAACGGGTTGCTTGCCAGCTCAGCAATCTCGTGTGCGATAACGCTTATCATCCCCTCCACTCCTACGTCACCGTTCGGTGACTTTAACGGTTTCAACCCGGTCATATAATCGGGTACGGCGAATGGGTATGCGCACACACCTGGGCACAGTTTCGCTGAGTTGCCAATCCAAGCGTACGGCAACGTGTATCCGACGATGGACGGGAAAGTGAAGTAGTGGAACCCACAGACCTGTCTGCAGAAATCCTGAACGTACACGTCATCAGATGTGAGCAGGAGGTAGAGCCCATTCTGGGGGCTGATAGGCAACGGCCGCGTTCTGGCTGTGACGGCGCTTTTGATCACAGACTGTATGGATAACCGGGTCAGGGTTTTGCCGTGGGAGTAAAAGCGGTCGTTTTTCTCTGCGCCTAGGCGCACCGTACGGGAAATGTTAGCGCCGGTCTGGTCCGTGTACAGCTGTACAGTCTTCCACCATCCGGCGACGGATGGGCGTTTGGAACCGGCGGCGGAGATTGAGTTGATGAACTCGCGGATGATCTTCTTCTGGGCGGGCTGCCACGTGCCGTACCAGATTGTGTGGACGGTTATATTGGCGGTTAGGACCGGGCCCATGTGGTATTTCAAGTGGACGAACTCAGATGAGCCCTCGAATTTTTTGTTGTCTCCGAGTTGGAGATCGGTGGCGTTGGATTTAAGGTAGGGCCAGGGGCGCCATCCAATCACTGGCGCGGTGGAGAGGAGCACGGTAAGTGCGATGAGGAGGAGGAGCACCGGAGCCGGTGGCTGAGAAAACCGACCGGTACAGCCCTGGCGCATTTTAAATTTTCTGGGAAGTGGGTGAGTGAGTGTGAAGTGGGAAGAAGTCACAAGTGTTTGATATTTTTCGCAGTGGGGGGTATATATAGAAATAAATAAATAAATAAATAGGTTATTTTTCTTTAATTTGGAAATCGAAAAAAGAAAAAAAATGTTGGGAGAAGGAGGCATTGGTTTGCGGGTAATGGCGGACAGATAGATTCTTAAAGCCAAGTGTGTGAGGGACGGTGGTGGGGCCGCTAAGTCAGACGTGGCAGCAGCATCATCATGGTCTAATGTCGTCATCTGATCAGATTTGATCTCAGCCCTTTATGTGTGCGTGTGTTCTTTTTATTTATTTATTTATTTTGCTGAGCGCGGAAAAATAGGCCTAAATGGAAAAGCACAAATAATAAAAAAATGTTATGAGGTCACGCTCACAACATTATTTATCGCCTCTCTAATTGTATTTAATGAATTCTGTTTCTATTTTTATTGGGAAAAAAAAATTGTTTCTAATAGAAAAATAATACACAAAATTCGAAAATGATTTATATATATATTTTCCGTACGTGTTTGGAGATATTTAGGGTGGAAATGAATTATTCTGATTTGGACAAGCGATGTTGAAAAATTAATAGGAAAATTAGAATGGATAAAAATGTGTACGGTTGTTCCGGATGTGCAAGGCAGGCGTCAAGGGTGGTCCTCGTACATATTGTTATTTTTATTTCCAATGTAAGATAATAATAATACAACATTGGTTGGTCTGAAATGGTTCTGAACAAAGTAAAAGTCTTTACTTTTGATAGTTTTTCTCAAAACATCTCAACACGCGGGCTTATATAGTATGTGAATACGATGGTATTGTTCAACCAACCCAGACTGCTTTTCGTAGATTTTGGTCCATACCCTCGTAATTTTCTTCCATGTCAAGTCCCTATCAACACAAGCTATAGCTCTTCATCATGTTAGAGTTTCACTGTTTGAATTTTATTAATTCCTACTCAATATTCATCTAATAAGCCCATCAAATCCGTCTAAGCATATGTGGATTAGGCCTGTTGTTTAAGTCAATGCGTCCGTCCTTTTGCATCCCGGAGTACGATCCCCCTCCACTCTATATACCGTAGAGTAGCATTGTTTTGTTATAAAAAATTTATATAAAAAAAACTCATCGAATTCTTCCACAATCCTGAAAAATATGAAACTATGAGCTATTAATCTGATATTCATGATCAGTGAAGACCACGGGCGGGGCAAGAAGAACCCACAACATATGAAACAATGGCCATTATCCTTTACAAAATCTGTACTCAAACCAGTGTGGCTTTTTTACCCAAAAAAAGACAATCCTTTCGATTGGCTTTTTCATCTAAATTTACCACAATAACCTTTCTTGCCCTATTAATATACACTACTAAAGTCCATTCTTGAATGAATTCACTGGAGTGGAGGCAAAGATAAATATCATATCTTTTCATGCTCTGTTGAAATAATGACAAATCAAGCACACGAATAAACTTGTATATACATCTTATGATTATTGCACGGTGCTGTTTGCATAATATAATTTACAATGTGGGACCTTTTGTATATAAAAATATTTACCATAATTAAATTATCACATTTTGAATGTCAATTATAGTAAGTTTATATTTATTTTAGCTGAACCTATGTTTATTTTTATGACAAGGATGTTTCTTTGTATATTGAGATATTGTTAGTTGGGTGGGCTAGTTTTGATATTCAATACATGTCGAACGCACAATAGACTGACGTTCATTTCACATTACGTTCATTTTTATAATAATAATGTCTGGAGAGCGATATATATATTCTAAATTACTATAATATACAGAGAGCGAGATTGAATTCAAGTGTCTGGATCCATATTTGTAGTTTAGGTTTTATTTTCTTTCTACTTTTTTAATAATTAAATAAAACAAAAACAAAAACAAAAATGGACCGATAATGTGTAGCGTAAGTTTAAGAAAGAATACAAAAGTATACAATCACACACTACACACTACACAAGTTGGGTGTTGCAATTTGCAAATCACGGAGTGAATTGCGCGGCTTCCTAATGATGAGTCAGACTAAATTGTACAGCTGAGATTGAGAGCGATGGATGGGTGGGGCCCAGGAGTAGGTGGGCCTCAGAGCTCTAATCACTAATCAATCAATCACACAAACTGTGAGGAAAGGAGGAGGAGATGAGTGGGCCCCACCGTTGAATGTGATGTGACGCTCGGCTCAAGAGCCAAGCCGAACAAACACCGAACCCAAGCGAGTGTGTGTCTCAGTTTCTCTCTGCGGTCCACCAGGCGCGTACTGTGTACCGTCAAGACAGAGTTGCGGAAACTTTGGGGTCTATGGCGGGAAGACTGGTAACAGTCTCAGTCTGCATGCAGAGTTTTACTTTCGTGTGCCAGCGTTTAGTGAACGCGCGTTTCTACTGGCGGAAAGGTTGGTTTTCGACTTTCAAGGTGGATGTTGGTCCAATCCCATGGGGCCGATACTATAGTAAACTGTGTAGCATGCATTGATTGGACCTACTAATCCATTCCATCCCTTTCCCTCCATGCCTCTTTTGTATTTGCCACTTGAGTTTCTTTGTTACGTTCAACTCATCTCATTTTATTTTAACTTCACTGTATTTTTCTTTTTTCTTTTTTGTATTGAAATAAAGTGTGTTTCATGACAATGATATAAGGTAATTCTAGCTAATCCCACCTATAGGCTAAATCATATTGTGTTGTGCCGATGATTCTGAATCATTGATTGAATAGACTTAACTTAAGTATAAAATGAAGCTCGTGTTCTTAAATTAAGATTGTGAATATTATTCATATACAAGTCGAGAAAGTATAATCTTTCTTTCCTTCATAATTGAACTTTAGTTATAACGGAATCCCTCCAATGTAATAAATATATGTATATATACGGCAGTCATGAAATTGAAGACATTTAACGCACTATAGACAATAGTAGTTTGTCACATCGTGGATGCATGATTGAGTACATGCACATCACGTACGAAGCCAGGCCGGCCATAGACCGCAGAGAGCATGCATGTTTCAGGTATTAGCATCTTCAAATCCAAAGTTTATAGGTGAGAGAAAATTATAAGCTTTTTAAGCTGTCACCAAAAACGATGGGCTCTTGGCCTTTGAGAAGGACATGAGAGGTGAGAAATTGGTTTATAATTTTCCAACGGTGGGAGTCGCATGCTCTGATCAACTGCTCGATATGAAGAAGAGGTTTGGAAGTTTATGTGATTTTGATATGCATTGGTTGGTTTTGGTTGTATAGCTTGTATTTTCTGTACCTCCTTCCCGACAACTTCTGGATAGACATTATACCTCTTTTTGTACTTTCTTGGTAAAAGTAAGTAACTTATAATCAAGTTACAGCATCTTTTGCTTGCTCAATCCTCTATTTTTTTTGTTAGGAATTTAGGAGAACCCAAAATACAGAATCATTAAAAAAAAATCATTAGCTAGTTAATTACTTAACTATATGTACTTGTTCTTGTTTTAAATCTTGTTTTTTTTTCTTCTTCGCCCTGTAATCGAAGTGCATATGTAGTAGGTGAATAACTTATACTCGATGACATGAGATCAAGTATGCAGATTTGAAAACATCGAACACAAAATCAATTGAAAAGGACTAAGGAAGAGTGCTTCACTATACTTGCATGCATTATTGGAAATTAAGATATGTACACACACATATACGTATGCCTATAGCTAGCTAGGGTCTAGCTTGGTGGTTGATAGATTGAATGAAATAGGCGAAAGGAAAACTAATGATGTGAAAGAAGAGAGGTGCGTGAAATGTAAATTCAGGAATTTAATATGCACCTTGCTCCGGTGGTTGAAATTTCTTATTTAGTTTGTCAAGTACTGAGAGAAGAAGAAGAAGAAGAAGAGTCTATGGATTTAATGCAAAGTCATGCAGCATGAGTTTCTCTCTTCTCACCTAACCAGATCGACAGTATATAATATTGCGCTTTCATGATCCATCCATGCAAGTGTATGCAAATTAAATTGCTCTATCGCTACATTGCACATGAAATTTATTAAGGCCACCTTCCATGGTGGCCACTGGCTAGCTCATTCAAGATCAAGATATGTAAAATTGTAACAATAATGAGTCACGTCGTAGTTCCATTGTGGGGAACAAGTTATGAAAAAGCTTAAATTGATTTTATGATATGATTTAAGAAAAAGCTCGCGCCCCGCAGAAATGATGGTGGTGTGGGTGGGCACTGGCCACAGCAAATGACTAAAGTGGCTAGAGTTTTTATGAATGAATAAAGATTCAAAGAACCGAAAGAAGCCACTCAGGTGATGATGGAATGAAAATGGTGTTGGTGTTGTTGTGGGTAATAAAACAAAAGCATGCACAGAAATGAATGATTGCTAAAGATCACAGTGTTGAAAAAAATGAGCAAAATATATGAAATCCATGTTCATATATGTACGTGATTGCAAATGATTTCAAGTTTCGACCAACTGCAACATCTGTTTCTGTTAATTAATCTTCAGGATAGGATTTTGGATTTGATTAGAAAAACCAATCATGAATTTCAATGCATGTTTTTCGATGCTTAATGAGGTAAAGGAGCCGAAAGCTTACCAACAATATTCGTCTTTTTTGTTTTTGTTTTTTTAAAAGGAAAAATAGAAGTGACTGAAGAGACCGTGTAAGAAGGAGAGGCGTATTAATATTAATTAACCATGATTTTATAGATTTGACAGAAGCAAGTAGCTTTGTTGCTTGATTTATTCAAAAAATGCCTCTAATCAGACACATCAATGTTCAATGTTTAATGGGTGAATTTAAACTTTGGTTAAAAGTCAAGTGATATGACCTCCTCTTTGTCTCCTTTTCCCCCATCCCATAATCAGCTCACCAAAAATATCTTCAACAGTGGGGAAATTGAGATTCAAGTCCCGACAGTGGTGCTCCTCAGTTGATTTATTTTTGGTCTGGTGCTCATTAGTTGATTGGAGAAAGAGAGGGAAAACATGAATCACCGTATCTTCTGAAAACGAAAATGTTGAAAACGAAACCATGAGATGTGGTGTGGTGGTAGCTCACCTCATTCCTTAACCATGAGGTTGGGGGTTCGATCCCCGCCCACGGGAATGGAGCACATTTCGTGGCCAGCCGTTTACCTCCATTGGGAGAGCTCCCGCGGAGAAAGGGATTAGTCACTGCTGTCGGCGGTGGATACCCTTGAGTCTCACCTAAAAAAAAATGTTGAAAACGAAAACAATCCACCGAACGAGTATTTGTCGAAAAACAGGAAACGGAAAACGGAAACTGGCAGTAAAAACGATACCGAACAGGCCCTACAAAAGGTGTTTTTAGGCTTTCAGATTCATGTTCCTCAGAATTGGGCTGCCTTCTTCTGTTTGGGGAGTAGGAATATAAAAGAAGAGCCCAATGTTCAAGGTCAGGACATCAAGCCCATATGTGAAATAATACGATGTATTTATTTGTGAAAGCAATCCCTTTCCTTTCAAAATTCTGTTTCTTTGCTTACTCTTCCACTTTGTTTAAACTCCTTTGCAAACTTTGCTTCCCTCCCTTATCCAGTTTTCCTTCATTCAATCCCTTTACTCTTCCATTTTGGTTTGATTCTCTGTTGGGTTCCTTACACTTTGTACATAGATAGGAGTCATTAAGATAACTACACCAACCAACAAGCAAATAGTAACAAAAAAAAACACAGAAATTAAGTTACACTTGGACCATCAAGGAAGATGAGGACGAGCCCAATCCCTCTGTCACCCAAAAACCCAACTTTGATTTTTGACTTCAAACTCTTCAATTCACATGCAAACTCCTTCACATCACAAACTTCATAAATCCCCATTAACGCAAAACTCTTCCCGTTTAAAAACCAATGGCAAAAGATTAAAGCCCAGAACAAAAACAAAGCCAAAGAGGAATTTTCCCGGGAAAATTTCTTCAATGGACAAACCCATACACACTCATCGGTTTCGCTACCGCTGCTCCATAACCAAGCTCATCTTCTGCTGGTTCACCATCCTGCTCGCCTTCTTCTTCTTCTTCCTCCTCAAAACCCCATCTTCCAATGCCAACCGCCGAGTCCTCCCAAGCCTATCCACATGGGAAAACGTCGTCGTCCAATCCGCCAAGCCACGTGATAATTCCACCGGCCACTCGGTTCTCGTCACCGGCGCAGCCGGTTTCGTCGGAACCCACGTCTCGCTCGCGCTCAAAGAACGCGGAGACGGCGTCGTCGGAATAGACAACTTCAACAAGTACTACGACCCGTCGCTGAAACGCCGTCGTTCGGATCTGCTACTGCACAATGGGGTCTTCGTACTGGAAGCAGACATCAACGACTCTGAGAAACTCGCCAAGCTTTTCCGGCTTGTGAAGTTTACCCATGTCGTCCACTTGGCTGCTCAGGCCGGCGTTCGCTACGCTCTGAAAAACCCAGCTTCTTATGTCCACAGCAACATCGCTGGGCTCGTCAATGTCTTCGAGGTCTGTAAATCAGCGAACCCACAACCTTCGATTGTTTGGGCTTCGTCTAGCTCTGTGTATGGTCTCAATTCTAAGGTACCCTTTTCGGAAGAAGACCGTGCGGACCAACCAGCTAGCTTGTACGCTGCAACGAAGAAAGCTGGGGAAGAAATAGCACACGCTTATAACCATATCCATGGGCTGTCCATTACTGGGTTGAGGTTTTTCACTGTGTATGGGCCTTGGGGCAGGCCTGATATGATGTACTTTTCTTTTACTAAGAACATGTTGAGAGGGAAGCCTATTGTGGTTTTTGAAGGCCCAGATCATGGCTCTGTTGCCAGGGACTTTACGTACATAGATGATGTTGTGAAGGGTTGCTTGGCTGCGTTGGACACGGCTGAGAAGAGCACCGGGAGCGGTGGCAGGGTTGAGGGGCGAGCGCAGTTGAGGGTTTTTAATCTCGGGAACACTTCGCCAGTGCCAGTGAGTGAGGTGGTGAGTATTATGGAGAGGTTGCTGAGGGTGAAGGCTAAGAAGGTTGTGGTGCCAATGCCGAGGAATGGGGATGTTTTGTTTACTCATGCTAACATCAGCTTGGCGCGGAGGGAGCTTGGTTATATGCCCACAACAGATTTGAAGACAGGGTTGAGGAAGTTTGTAAATTGGTATCTTGCTTATTATTCGGAATCAAAGAGGTAGAGTGTTTGATAAATGAAATCATGTTTCTTCATGGTGTATAAATTATGTAGGTCAATCTTAATAGTGTTTAATTTCTTGTTTCAATTTGATGCGCATATAGCATCTCAGTTTAGTGTTGTTCATTGACAATTTTGTTCAGCATAGTGTAAATTTTTTTCTTAATCAACAGGGCAATGTGTCAAGAAAAGAGCTTATTTTTCAAAGAATTTTGTCAGTGTTGTCAAGTTCATTAGCAGCATGCAATCAGCTGAATCATGCCTAGGATCTAAAACATTCTACTTCAAAGAAAACATCGTAAACATTCATCATACTCGTGACCAAGAGGCAAGCACATAAGAAACAAAAATTATGAAACAGGTTTAGGTTTTTTTGGGTTGAACGACAACAATCAGAAACTCAATCCAACCAGAATAAAGTATAACAGGAGAACATTTCTCCGTTCCACAGTGAGCATCAATGGGAAGGAAACAAAGCTAAACATTCATCATACTCGTGACCAAGAGGCAAGCACATGAGAAACAAAAATTATGAAACATGTTTAGGTTTTTTTGGGATCAACGACAACAATCAGAAACTCAATCCAACCAGAATAAAGTATAACAGGAGAACATTTCTCCGTTCCACAGTGAGCATCAATGGGAAGGAAACAAAGCTAAACATTCATCATACTCGTGACCAAGAGGCAAGCACATAAGAAACAAAAATTATGAAACATGTTTAGGTTTTTTTGTGTTCAACAACAACAATCAGAAACTCAATCCAACCAGAATAAAGTATAACAGGAGAACATTTCTCCGTTCCACAGTGAGCATCAATGGGAAGGAAACAAAGCTAAAGTACTTATATTTAACATCAAAACATGGGAGTGCATATTCATATCAAAACAATAGCTCAAGAAAATTGCAAACGACACTACCAAGTCTTTAAATTCAAGATTAGAACACAACAAACAAGCTCATTTTTAAGTAGGAAGGCTACACTGAAAACGGGTCCAGTTTAAGAGTCTGCGATTGTAACCTCCACTTCCACACCAGGTTCAATTGTAATGGAAGTAATTTGCTTGACGACATCAGGAGAACTGAAGAGGTCAATCACCCTCTTGTGGACACGCAACTCAAATCTGTCCCACGTGTTGGTACCTATAAATCACAAACACAATTTTAAAGATACATACATAACCCTTTAAAATGCAAATGCAGAGACACTGTACTTCAATAACCGGTCAGTTATGAATAAACCACAGTAAGCAACAAATTTTACTTATGTAACTTGGCACAAACAAGGGAGCCCCAAACTCTGAGTAAATGGCCATAAAAGCCATAAGCCTTGCCCATAAAGCCATAAGTTAACAACAAGAACATTTCACAGTGAAACATACCTTCACCACAAGGAGACTTCCTGGTGGTAATGTGCAGAACCTTGGTTGGCATTCTCACGGGTCCCTTAACCCGGAGCCTCTTGTCCTTTGCACCACGAACCAGATCAGTGCAAACTATCAACATAACAGATGTCAATCCAGCAGGCTAAAGAAATATTCAAACAAGAAAATTCTTAATTCTTAATAATCTAAACAAACTTAAAAACTTTATGTAGAGACAATGGTGGATAAAACCCATTTCAACCACGTCACACAGCAATCAAGTAAAACTGAAATTGAACACAATGAAGCTCATAAAAACCAGAACAATCTTGCAGATTAAGAAGATAATTCGGGTATAACAAACCAAATTTATTGAAAATTTCTTGCAGTGGTTTCATGTTATATGCACAAACATTTCTCCGAAGTTCAATATACACTAACAGATATCCTCCAGCTATCAAATGGGTCTTAGTCTTTAGACAACTGAAAATTGGAACAAGGTAAAACTACTACACAAACGCGTCCCTAGCTAAGAGAAACTAGTTCCAATTAAAAATAAAGAAATGGGCAAAAATTAAATAAGACCGATGATAAGCAAAAAGAGAGACCTTTCTCGAGGTTCTTGACGTTCTTGGAGGAGAGAGTGATCCTGATCTTGTGGATCTGCTCCTGAGGGTCCTCCAGACCTGCCTTTGGTTTCATCCCTGCATAAGCCATTTTCTTCAACCAAGCTACTCGTTCGCTTTCCTATACATCAAAATAGCAATACAACGATTAATCACAGATATCATATCTAATCTATCATAAATAAGACAAAAGATTACTCTGTTTCACTCAGTTTTGCTAGAAATTATTAAATAAGTATAATCTAAACTCTATGAGAGAGACGAAGAAGAACGCAGACCTTGGTGAGGGTTTAGAGCAAGGGATTTATCCAAATGAAGCAAAATACCTATTTTATCAACCTGTCGACCAAAAAAAAACCAACCTAAGTGACAATGTGAAAGTTATGGACGGGTCGGGTTGTCACCATGTGTGTCGGGCCCAGGACTGTGAAAGTTATGGACGTGTAGGGTTGAAGATTTTTTAAGTTGGGTTCAACTTAGGAGACTAGCCCAAATAATAATCGGGTTAGTTGGGCTTCTTCAGACAAATTACACCGATATTGTCTTTTCGTTTACATATTTTATCTTTCGTCAAGTGGCGAGCCCAATCAATTGACCTAACCTATATTTTCAAGTTTACTTTGTATTATTAATGATGATAATAGGGTTCATTTTGTTGCCAAATTTACTTTCGGATTTGGAAAATATTCTTATAAATTTTTGGTCAACATGCTTTTGAAATTAGGTTAGTTCCCACTAGTTTAATCGCCATTTCCTACAAAAATTAAAGACACATAATTACTTATTTATTTTTGGTGAAGTAGGGTTGAAAAGGTTGAACCACAAACAATGCTTAAGAACATATAATGACCTTGATAATTGGTGGTATTAGATTCTTTGGAGATGATGATTGGCTAACAAGACCCGCAACTACCAATGGTTTTGTTAAAAGTCAGACAATTCAAGGATTTTGAGTGGACATTTAAATCAACAGCCCACTACAGATGATTAGGGCTGTGCAGGATCCAAACCAATCCACTAAAACCGACCAATCCAATCCAATCCAATCCAATTTTCATTGGTTTCGACAACATTGATGGATTGGATTGGATTAGAAAAATAGAAATCCAATTGGATTGGATCGGATGGCGGATCAAGAATTGAAAATCCAACCTAAACCGAACCAATCCAATATACACATTAATATACTTTCATGTTGTATAATATTTACATTTCATCTTGTTTCTCACTAATATATTAATCTTACTTTCGAAAAAATCAAAACGTTAACATATTAAATATAATATTATATTAATTTATATTAAAAATTAATATATTAATGTCATATCTTTCATCATATTGAATTTTGAATTAAATGTTATGAAAGATTATGAAGTTTTTTTTATCATAATTATTTTTTCATACAAACCGATCATCCAATCCAATCCAATCCAATGTACATTGGATCGGATTGGATTGGATCCTGACATCCAAACACATTGGATTGGATTGTAAAATTTGTAATCCAATAGAAGATTGGATTGGATTGGATTGGTAAAAAACCATTGGTTTCGAACCGATGCTCACCCCTACAGATGATAGAGATATGTTTATTTAAATCGATATAGGCATATGGCAAGCTAAAATCACTAGTTTAAATTAAGGGTTAATTACAATTTAGTACCCTATACTTACACCCTTAAGACATGTTAGTCCCTGTATTTTCAATTTTAACAATCACATACCCTTAGTTTGTAAATTTTTTGCAATGTGGTTCCGCTGTTAGGGTTTCTGTTAGATTTCTCTGTTAACTGCCTACGTGGCATTGTGGGTCCCACATTTTTTAATTTTTTAATTTTAAATTGATTAAAATATAAATAAAATATTAAAAATCAAAAAATCAAAAAATTTCTCTCTCTCTCTCTCTCTCTCTCTCTCTCTCTGTAAAAATTCTCCCAAACCGCTGCGATTTTCTTCTCCCCTTCATTCCACCATGCCCACTCGCAGCCATCCTCCAAAACCCGCACCTCCAAACGAACCAAGACCCCAGCCGGCAACCACCTAGACTCCCTCCCCCTTCCCCCTCGATTTCTTCTCCCCCTGCCCCGACCCTAAACTCCAATCCCCACCTACCAACCACAACTTGGCGACCACTCTCTCCATCCTTCAGAGCTTGTTCCCACCGTCGCCGATGCTTTCCGGTGAGATCTGACGGTCTGCATCTCTCTCTCTCCTCTCCTCTCCGCTCTCTCCCTCTCTCTCTCTCTCTCTCTCTCTCTCTCTCTCTCTCTCTCTCTTTGTACAATAAAAAACCAACATATTGGGGAAAAAAAAAAATCGTTGGTTTTTGAATTTGGGTGTTGAATGTGGTTATGAGAATTTTGGGTTGGCTTGTGTCTTCTCCCCTGTTTGGTAGATCATGAACTGATGGAAAGAAAACAAAAGGCAACAAGTTTTCTTTTCTCAAAGTTTGAGACTTTTGCAGTTTTGGTAAATTTCCCAGTTTTGCAAAAAAAAAAATCGTTGGTTTTTTGTGGACGGGGACTAGAGTTTGGAGTCGGGCAGAGGGAGAAGAAATCGGGTGGAGGGGGAGGGGGTCTGTGGTTGCGGGCTGGGGTTTTAGGTTGGTTTGGGTGCGGGTGGTGGTCATCGGTGAATGGGGGAAGAAGAAAATCGCGAGGGCTCTGGTTTTGGAGTTTAGGGCCGGGGCAGGGGGAGAAGAAATCGAGGGGGAAGGGGGAGGGAGTCTGGGTGGTTGCCAGAACCCTAGCCATCCCTGCAATTTTCTTCTCCCTCCACCCCCTGCGATTCCCCATGACCACCACGAACCCACAACCTAGAACCCCAGCCCCCATGAACCCAGAACCCATCCATCCCTGCGATTTTCTTCTCCCTCCACCCCCTGCGATTTCCCCGTGACCACCACGAAGCCACAACCCAAGAATCCACAACCCACAACCCTATCCCCCATGAACCCAGAACCCATCACCCCTGCGATTTTCTTCTCCCTCCACCCCCTGCGATTCTCTCTCTCTCTCTCTCTCACAAATGGAAGAAGAAGACCAGCAAAAAGTCGCAGATCTGATCAAAGAGCTCGTCATTCGCTTGCTCTCACACGAGTCAAGGGTTTTCTTGGGTAAGGGAAATAAGGAAAAGGGTTGGAACAATGGTGTTTTGTTAGTTTCGAAAGACCCAGAAAAGCTTCGGGAAATTGCATTTAGGGAGTTTGTGAACTTGATTAAGGAAGAAAATGAAGTTTCTGAAGAGCTTTTGGTGAGGGGGGTGGGGGGGTTTCTGGGTTCGTGGGATATGGTTGCAGGTTGGGCTGTTGGAGCTTGATCAAAGAGAGAGAGAGATATTTTGTTTTAATTTTTTTTTGGTTTTATGGTTTTTAATATTTTAATCAATTTAAAATTTAAATTAAAAAAAAAGTGGGACCATAGTGCCACGTAGGCAACTAACGGTGGAATCTGACGGAAACCTAACGGTGGAATCGGATTGTAAAAAATTTACAAGCTTGGGGTATGCGATTGTTAAAATTGAAAATACGGGGACTAACATGTCTTAAGGGTGTAAGTACAGGGTACTAAATTGTAATTAACCCTTAAATTAAAGATTAGTTCATCTTTGTGTTATGAGTTCATTAGAAGCAGCAGTATGCAATGAGCTGAATTATGCCATTGCCAAGCATCGTAAATATTCATGGTTCACGTAACCAAGAGGCAAGATCATAAGAAACTATGAAATATGTTTGCCTATACGGTTAACTTGTTTGTGACCATTTTAGCTATAGGTTTAGGTTTGGGGGTGCAGGCACATCCCTGCTTAGGGAAAAGGCAATCCACGACAACCATCACAAACTCAATTGACACAGAATGATGAAGAACAAGTAGAAGATTTAAAAAAAATTAAAATAACCGAATACCAGGAAGAAAACATTTTAACGCCCTACAGAGGCCATCAACACCAAAAATCAATTTAAGAATTTCAATGTCTTAATTCTCTCTCACGATGTACTTGACATATATAGGATAAAAATGCAAAGGAAACAAACCTAAAGCATTTGCAAAACGTACTTCTATTCAATATCAAAATATGCACTGACGTACATATCCATAACAAAACATCAGGGTCAAGAAATTGCAAACAATACTACTAAATCTTTAAATTCAAAATTAGAACAGAAAAAACATGCTCATTGTCCAACTAATTGGGAAGGCTATGCGGAAAACTGGTCCAGTTTACGAGTCGGCAATTGTAACCTCCACTTCCACACCAGGTTCAATTGTAATGGATGTAATTTGCTTGACCACATCAGGAGAGCTAAAGAGGTCAATAACCCTCTTGTGGACACGCAACTCAAATCTGTCCCATGTGTTGGTACCTGTAAATCACAAACAAAATTTTAAAGATACATACACAACCCTTTAAAATGCAAATGCAGACAATGTATTTCTGTAACTGGTCAGGTATGAACAGGCCACAGTAAGTTACAAAATTTACTTATGTAACCTAGCACAAACAAGGGTAACCCTTAACCAACTCTAAGAATGACCACAAAAGCCATAACCCTTGTCCATAAACTAGCCCATAAGGCATTCATATATACACTAAAACAATGATAGAAATATAACAATGTCATTTGTCAAGCCGTAAATTAAGAGCAAGCACATTTCACACAGAAACATACCTTCACCACAAGGAGCCTTCCTGGTGGTAATGTGCAGAACCTTGGTTGGCATTCTCACGGGTCCCTTAACCCTGAGCCTCTTGTCCTTTGCACCACGAACAAGATCAGTGCAAACTATCAACAAAACAGATGTCAATCCAACAGGCTAAAGAAATATTCAAACCAGAAAATGTGAATTCTTATAATCTAAACAAACTTGTGTAGAAACAATGGTGGATAAACCGATTTGGACTATGTCACAAAGCAATTAAAGAAAAATAAAATTGAATAACAGCTAGACAATCAAGCTCATAAAAACCAGCAAAATCTAAGAGATTAAGAAGATAATTCAGGTATGACAAACCAATCTTATTGAAAAGGCATTGCACTGGTTTCATGTTACATGTACACAATATTATATTGCAAGTACAAAGTTTTCTCCAAAGTTCAATTCGCACTAACAAATATGCAGCTACTAAACGGGTGTTACGACAATAGAAAATGGGAAGATGGAAAAACTATTAAACCCTAAGAGATACTAATTACTAATACAATAGTCCATTTCAAATGAAAAATAAAGAATCAGCACGTATTACAAGTAATGCGAATCGGGGAAAACTAAAATAAATATAATAAGCAAGAGCAGAGACCTTTCTCGAGGTTCTTCACGTTCTTGGAAGAGAGAGTGATCCTGATCTTGTGGATCTGCTCCTGAGGCTCCTCCAGCCCTGGCTTGTTTGGTTTCATCGCTGCGTAAGCCATTGTGTTCAAGCTACTTGTTCGCTTTCCTACATATCGAGATAAAACACCGGTTAATCACATACATCATATTCAATCTATAAGAAATCAGAAAACGAAATGAACTTGGTTTCAGTCTGGGAAAATCACAGACCTGGGTGTGGGTGTGGAGGGGAGGAAGGAGGTCTGGAGCTGCGGCTTCTTCAATACCTCTTTCTCAAAGCGATGGAAGGAGCAGCCACGTCTTGTGAGTTTATATATCATGGGTTATTAGGGTTTTGCCACCATGTGCGCGAAAGTTAAGGCCGGGTCGGGTTGACGATTTTTAAACGTGGGTGACTCTGGCCCAAATACTCTGGGTTGGTTGGGCTTCATCAGATGGATTATACGTTTTACTTTCTGTGTTTCCCTACTACTTGTTATTTATCATGATAACAGGGTTCATTTGTTGCCAAATTTGGTTTTGGAAAATCTTCTTGGAAATTTTTAGTGACCATATTCTTGGTTCCCATTTTGTTCTATGGTACCTCTTCATAAAACAAAATTATAGACTATATTATTTATTTTTTGTCTGCCAGTGCCGCCCTCAAATTAACAGGAGAAGTTATACTTATTTACAGAACATCTAATGACCTTGATTATTGGTGGTATACAAACCCAAAACAAGAAGTAGTTTCGTACTCAAAACACTGAAAAGAGGCGTAGCATTCTGTAACACCATTCACTTTTTTATGATCTTTTCTTATTTTGTTAGAAAAACAGTAAACAAAGCACAAAATTTTTACCAAAAGAATCCTTGCTCTTTCCATAAAAGATAGTAGTAAACCAATAAATAGAAAGAAAGGCCTAAAGGTACTCCTCACAAAGTTACCAATCCTTGTGTCATGAGACTAATGACTAATGGACAATTTGTTCTCATATACAGCAAGATCCAGAGCATAACAAGAAAGGGTCACGGGTTAAAATGCAACACTTGAAAGAGATGAAACATTGAAAGGAGAAAGAATTTCAATGGTGGCCACTGTCATTCTCATGCTCCATTTCTTCAGCATCCTCAAAGCGTTGATCATTGATCTGAAGCTGCCAGGAAGAAAAAAAAAAGCGATCAATATCATACGCTGCTCTCAATTAAAGAAACAAAAAGCCCATACAAAGGCACCAACTCCATAGCAGCATTTAATGGATATTCACAGGCCTACCTCAAGCACGGTACGAGCTAGGTCATGATCCCCATTAGATTGACCAATTGAAGGATTTTCAGAAACATGCCACTCAGAATCTTCCCCTGAAAATACCATCATATTCAAAACAAAGATATCAGACAACAATTGATTTTTTATCACACACATTGACACATAAACTGGTACAAATTGTTACATGGTGCATCCCATACCTGTTGCGTCATCTTCCAACTGATCAGCACTAAAAATCCAATTATGCTCTTCTTCCTCTTCTAGAAAAAGATAAAAACAAATGCATGATATTAGGATGCAACTCATGAAGCAAACATAATACATTAGCATTCAAAAAGAGAAAATAAGAAATAAAATAAACCCTGGCATTAAGAGAAAATCTACCAACCTTCAATTGGTTCAGGATTAAGCTCAGCACACTCACAAAATACCTCAAACAGAGAATCCACTGCCACATAGAAATTAATATGCGAGTTACACTTCACCAGGAAAATACTAAGAAAAATCAAGACAGTATGACCTTATTATAGCCACAATTGAGAGAGAGAGAGAGAGAGAGAGAGAGAGGTACATTGGTTAGGATCTGAAGGAACAAGCCTCATTTCTGTGATCTTGGACAAATCTAAGACACCATTGCATTCTGAATCTGAGCCATTGGACTCATGGTCGTCATCCTCAGTTTCAATCTATAAATATAAAAACATTAATCAGAAAAGCAACGCACAAAAAGGCCACAAAACTTGAAATTAGACATTGTAGTTAATGATCAGTCAGGAGACTCAGGACCAACAATCCTAAACCCAGCACAGCATACGGTAAAGACACAAACCTTGGATACAAAATAAGTAAACAAGTGATTCTTGTGTACAGTAGATAAATACTAAAAAGATCTGAATTTCAATGAGATACAGTTCCTCACACACAGAAATATCTTATTCGCACAATGGGTCACTTTTCTCTTTAATGTTTGTGGAATTAACATAAGGACATGATTCTAAAGCTCACGAAAACAACAAAGACTTTTCAACTTATTAGAGTTCATATCACACAAGCAACAAGAACTGACAAAAAATAAATGAAAGAACGAAGAAAGGGGTTATAGATTCAGTGAATCAAATAAAATTGCCATACAACTTTGACACCAAACAATTGGAAGAACAGTTTTGAGACCAAGTACATTTCAGACGAGATAAAGATAAAATCCTATATTACTGCTGGAGTGCCTTGATGAACATGAAAGCAAATACCTGAGTGTATATACAAGGAGAGGTGTAGGCCTCTGGGTCCCTGGATACAGCATGCAGTGATATAGACAAGAAGTCCACAGCATAACCTTTCGCCCTGTCAACATCACTCAACCAGACCACTTTCCTGCAAAATCCCAGCTAACAGTTTGAATGGATGCTATTTTGGTAGAAGGAAAAAGAAAAAAAAAGTTTTCACATCCCTTCAGATACGTTTTCTTTACTCTATCCCCTTAATTTTCACCCAAACACAAACATATAAAATCATGAGAGCTATAATGGCGTACTTGGTGGAGATGTAGAGAGTGCCAGGGGACTCAGGAGGGCGATTACCAAGGACGATAGAAACACAAGGCTGAACATGCATCAGCTCCTCGCCATTCTCCACATCCAGAACTGGTTCGTCAACACCATTTCTTTCAACTCTTGCAGTGAACTCTCTAAGCCCTGCCACCATTTTGCTCGCTGACTCAGGCTTCTTCCTTTTCTTTGACAAAAGAAAAAAAGAGAGTTATGGACAGCCCATGATCACTAGATTGCCCCAATTAACTTACTGAACAAACTAATTTCCAAACTATGAGTGTATTTGAAGTTAACAAATAAAATGGGAGGCCCTAGCCTCAAATTTGATGAGGAAAGAGCCCTAATAAAATTTGATATTTTTTTGTAAGTCATAACCAATGATGAGCTCTCTCTCCCATTATGATAAAGAAAGAAGGGCGATTAATAAACTAACATTTTCTCAGAAAACAAACGGTCCTCTAAGCTGAAAAGAATCGATAACGTTATCAAAGCCCAACGGTTGAAGAATTATCAAATTTATCAAATCCATGAAGTGGATAAAACGAACCAACAGCAACATATACCATCTTTTCAAAACAAATACAGAAAAATTAATCCGGAAACACATTCAAAGAATAATAATAATAACAAATCGGCGTTTACGATTTCATACCTCGATTCTGATGTTGGAGCCAAGTATGTGATCGATACCACTCTTTCCTTTTCTTCTATCTACTGCAAAACATGCAAGAGCTAGGAAGAGCTCTCGTAGTCCACTCAGAAGACACTGACTTTGATTTCTGTGGTTTTCTAGGGTTTTACCAATCCTTGCTTTTGAGGGTTTAAAGCGCCATTTTCCTTTTTCTCAGACTCCGAAAATGAACCGCCAATTTGTTTTTATTTAGCGACGCGGGCTTCTACGTTTAAGTTGGGCAAAATAACCATCGCGGCCCAAATTATTTTAAATTGTCTTTTTGTACGGTACAACTTTATTTAACAATTTAACAAAAATAGTTGAGATTTGATTTGAATTTTTATTTTTAATGTTAGCAAAATATTTTTTGCCTGTGATAAGGTCTCACCAATCAAGATATTAAAAAATATATATAGAGCCACGGATTAAAATTTGGACTAGGGATAATTAATTGACAATAATCCAAAATGCTTGTCAAAAATAATCAAAATGACAATAAGCGAACAAGCCTCTTTAGACCCAAAAAACACAAAGGCCCCGTTTGGTAGGCTGGACTGGACTGGTTAGGATTTGGGCTTGAAGTGTTAGACTGGACTGGCTTGGATTGTGCTAGACTTCAAGTCCTATTGAGTTGTTTGGTAGAGCACTAGACTGGATTGGACTTAAATCCAGTCCATTGTTTGGTACAAGGCCACACTGGACAACATTGGACTTCAATTTTTTTTTCAAAATTAATTTACTATTTATTAGATTATTTAACATCATAAAAAATTAATTGTTTTTCGGGTTGGAATCATAAAAATTTTAAAAATTAATTAATTAAAAACGCATCAAATTACAGAACCAATATTCATATACGAAAAATTATAGAACCAATACATTCACCGAGATTGGGACTTCAATAAAAATTTAAATTTAAAAAAAAGAAAAAAAAGAGAGAGATTGGTTCATGAACACACAGAGAAGAAAACTACAATACGAACTGCAACTTAGAAACTTTTTGCTATTGCTTATTTCATTTACTAAATTTTCTGAACAAACAAACAGAACCCATCATCTTTGATAGAAAAAATAAATAAAATATAGAACCCATCATCATAAAGAAAAGGGACAATGAATTACATAACCAATATTTATAAATAAAAAAAACACAAATCTGGGATTCTTTCGTAAAGAAAAGGCGAAAATTCTGATTTGAATTCTTGAAGCCTTTGATCCATGGCTTCTCGTAGGCAGAGAGAGGAAAGGAGACAGGAGACATGAGAAACAAAATTGTAGTCTAGCAAAAAAAAGGTAATTCGAAACAAAATGAAAAGAATTCGGAGAATGAAAGTATCTCAGATATGAAAGACAACATTCAGAAGAAGAAGAAAAAACCCCCAAAAAAACCATAGATCTCGACCTCTAACCCAGAAGAAAGTGATGGCAATCATCAAAACATCTCAATATTTAACATTTAAATAAAAAATTTACAAAGAAATCTGAGATGAGAGATGATAGTTGAGAGGAGAGGAGAGAAGAGAGAATCCAAAAAAAGAATCACAGCTTCATAGATGCATTGAGGAAATAAATCTACCTTCATAATGGCACAAAGAGGTGTTGAAGTCACAGGGAGAACGAAAAGAAGAAAAAGAGACGATGAGAAGGAGGTGCTCTGCGTACGCAGTGAAAGCCGGAGGCGGAGGCTTCGAAACCCATGGTTTCACTTGGGTTTACAAAACCCTCTTTCGCTGGATTGGTATCCTACTTAAAATATGAGTCCTAACCAGTCCCAAAGTGCATTTAGGCTCACCAAACAACAGCTAGGACTATAGTCCATTTTAATTGAAAAAGTCTGGTCCAGTCCAGCCCACCAAACAGGGTCAAAGACTCTTTCAATCAATCCATTCTTTCCAAGAAATACCATGTTCATCTGCCTTAGTTGCTAGTATGGATTTTTGTTCCTTTTTTACGTCAAGTGGTGAGTTTCCGAAACATGGCATCACAACGTTAATAATTCGAAAATTTAAACATCCGATTAATGCAAAAGGTTGATACAAAATCGGATTTCCTTAAGTAACATCCACAACAAGAAATACTTGAATTGATGAAAGAAAACATCCAAGACACACAGAGTAGTGCGATTAATGCAAAAGTTGATACAAAATCTGAAGAGCACAAAAGCGAGCAACTATAATCTCTAGGCTTCTCTGTCCTTCCATGTAAATAATACCCAAACCTTCCACCTTGCTTTCCTAACCTAAGCAACCAGAGTGCTGGCAGTGGTTGACTCGCTGTAAAACAAAGCAGAATTCACAACATTATTTTACGGAAACACAGAACAAATCTGTAAGCAACGAATCTAAACATTGGCGGCACATACGCATAAATAAATGAGACTAAACATCTGCTTAATTAGATACTCTACATCATTAAGATAAAGCCCTTTTTGAATTGCTGACCAAATATACAAACTGAGAAGACTCATATGCTTATGTTCTTGTGTGATATACAGATTTCAGCCCCACAAACAAAATAGAAAAGCATACTGCCCCCCCATCAGATTAAGATACAACTCGGCAGTTGATAAGCAAAGAACCCTATTTGTTCTACTTCCTTACACATGCAAAGCAAAGGCAAGCAACATGCCCCGAACAGCAATACCAGAACCATAACAATGGTGAAGTTGATAAGCAAAGAACCCTATTTGTTCTACTTCCTTACACATGCAAAGCAACAAGGCAAGCAACATGCCCCTAAGCAATGCCAGAACCATAACAATGGTGAAGTTGGAAAAGAAGTGATAAAGAATACTTACTATTTCCAGACAGGAGGAAGCTTCTTTGTTTTCTTGTAGTAACGAGAGAGCCTGTGGATCCTGCTCTCAACCAAAATCAACCGAAACTTTGAATCCTTATCCTTCCTATTCCTCTCCAAATGCTTCCTAATTGACACTGCCTTCTTGATAAGATGGTAAAGATCCTCAGGAATTTCAGGAGCAAGACCTAGCCAACAACAAATGGAAATTATAAAAAAATTCCACATACTTTTTTAAGGAAAACAAAAAGAAAAAGTAGGCTGTCATTTTGTTAGTAAGAAGGAAACGAAAAACGACAATGCCAGAGACTTGTTTGAGAACAAAACCAAACTCTTAATCTTCTTTACGCTTTCAGAGAAGATGAAATGTACAAAATGAAGACATAATGGTCATCTTATCGAGCTAGCCTAATCAATTAGTGCTTAAATCTATTATCTTCACCTAAGTAATCGAGATCAATGGAGAAATGGGTTTCAATCCCACAAGTCCCACTAAACATCCAAACCTTCTAACATAATTTTTATAGCAACTAAAAAGTGCAATAAAACTCATATAGAAAAATTTTATTAAAAGAAAGGCACACCATGAGCTTTAAGAATACGCAAGATCTTGCTTCCAGTCACGCTCTTAACCTGAGCAATGCCATGCGAGTCACGAAGAATCACACCGATCTGAGATGGAGTCATACCCTTCTTTGCAAACTTGCAGATGTTCTCTTCAACCTTAATCACAGATAAAGCCCACTTAAATTAACATCAACAATTACATACTTAAATATAAATCTTGGATTTTTCATTTACTTACATCTGGAGCAGTGACCTTCAACCAGCTAGGAGAACTTCTCTTGTATGGCAGGGCTGAGGCTGACATGCCCTTTCTGCAAGCCCCCAGATAAAATTAAAAAGATAAATAAATAAAAATTAGAAAATGGTAGTATGAACATAAATACATAGAGAGAGAGAGAGAGAGAGAGAGAGAGAGAGAGAGAGAGGGAGAAGCAGTACCCATGACTGTGCATACGACCCATGATGGGAGAGATGGAACTGGAGATTGTCTCTGTCCTTAGGTTCTCTGAGGCGAGCCGCAAATGGTTTTCCTCTCCTTTCTCAGTTCAGGTTTTCTAACTAGGGTTTATATGTGCAGGCCAATTTGGGTTTCAGAAGCCCATTTTGGTGGGTTGGATCAGAGTTCGGCCAATGCCCAGTAGAAAGGACCAAATGGCCATAACTAGCGGTAACTTTGACTTTGGGTACAATGGGCCTTTGGCCCAATAAAATAAGACAATAGTCACGGTTTTTGTGGATTGGATGAAGTGGAGAGAGAGAGAGAATTATTTATAAATGGCTTAAATGCGAAAATATGTGCCGACAAATTTTTGTATCCCCACGAATTTGTGCCGCGATAGATCTTTTTCGGTGAAATTTGTTCAGTATTCCAACAATAAACCACTTGTTAAAATCTAACTCAAGGCTTCTTTCATTAGTAAAATATTTAAATAATCATTCACTCAATAAATAATAATTAAAATATTATTATAAATTAAAGTAATTATAAAAGGCTAAGATATTACTTAAATGCAAATATTCAACTAAAGAAGTTGGGTTGACCAAAAAAAAAAACTAAAGAAGTTGGGAAAAAAAAGAAGCAAAGAAACTAATTTAATATTTATTATAAAAGATAAATAAAATAAAATAAGTAAAATCGGCCTAAGCGCTAGGCGGCCTCTTTTTTCATTTTCCAGATTTTAAAGAAAATACGCTGACTCCTCTGAGCTGGGTCCTCCTCTCTCTCATGACAGACCACCACCACCAGGCCTCCAGTCGCGACGACCACCACAAGGCTGCGACCCGCGACCCCGAACCCCGTAAAGAATTTTGGGTTGTCCTCTTCGGCCGAAACAAGTGCATTTGCTGAGGACATCTTCGCAAGAGTGCCCGGTAAAGAATCTGGTTTGAATGTGAGAGTTGTTATTCCAAATTAAATGAATGTGTAGACTGAGGATTTTAGCCTCCAGTTTTATCTGTCACATCGTGTTTTTCCTGCTTGTTACTCGTGTATATCAACTATATCATAAACAAGAGAGGGAAGCTGCGATGTTAGTGAAGAAGCAAAAAACATATTCTCTCTTGGATGCAGATGATGGTGATAGATCTTCTGCCAGGTTGTTTCTGAGTCCAGGAAAGCTGATTCCCATAAGAAACTATTCAAGAAGAAGGTCTTGAGTCAAGAAGATGAAGATGATGAGGTTAATTAGTGATGAAATATATTCTATTGGCCATAAATTAGGTTGTTGCGACTTCATAAACGATTTTTCCTAAACAGGAAATTCTCACAACACCCAAGTATGAATCTTTTTGTATTAGTGCAATTTTGGAGGTGATTTATATTGCAGCTTGAGTTTTACTTTCAAGCACGGCCTCTTAAGTGGTAATTGAAATCGTACATAAACATGTAGGTTGAAGAGGATGATTTTGAAGAATTCTTAAGTAGCTCACAGGTAATTTCTAGTTTATTTAAATATATCTCTCTTCTACAGTTTTGGAGATTGATATATATATATATATAATATATGAATTAATGATATTATCTTATTAAAGAAAGATAATATCATATAATTAAGATATTATCCCTAGTAATTAATTGGTCAAATAAATTGGTTTAATTAATTAATTTAAGGGATAATCTTCTTTTCCACGTGGCATGCTGTGATTGGAGACGAAAATATTTGCTCCTTAGTGTAATAAGAAGAGCTCCTCAAAAATTGACACATTGCTTGCCTGCCTACCGCATACTGTAATCTTCAATTTCGTATTATTGGCAGGCATATAGATTGTTTTCATAAATGTTTTAAGATGACATATCTGCCCTCTTGTTCCTCTTTCTTCGTTATATATGTTTTTACTTGAAACTAACAAATAGAGCATTTGACATCTTAAATTTTAGTGTGGACAAGGTATAGACATGGTGGTGACTCTTTGAATACAGTATAGCCGCGTAGCGATACTCTTTGAATATTCGAATACACATAGAGGGTATAGCCGTGCGGCCATACTATTTAAATATTCGAATATATGTCAAGCGTATAGCCGATCGGCTATACTATTTAAATATTCGAATATATATAAAGATATTACTCAATTGCAATAGAAAATATTAAAGCTAACAAACTAATTTTGTATAAATAAAAAATAAAAAACAAAGTCTACAAAATAATTTAAAATAATTAAATACTTGTTAAAGATTTGAATTATGACACATTTATCATCTCAAAGTTTTGCACAATGTCACATATAATTGTAAATGCCGCTGTGTAAAAGAAGATGAATGTTGTTTCTTGTCTTAGCTTGATTCTATGGCTAGTTTGATTGCATACATACCAATTTGGAATGTGAAAATGCCGCCTTTCTCTTTACCAAATTTTATTTAAATTTTCATTTTCTTAAATTTGAGATAAATACAACACTGAGAATTTTTTATAAAAAAAAATAGATTTATAGATTTTTTTTTTGTTTTTTGTGTGAAAGAAGTAAAGAAGTGTTCTGACACAAAAAAAAAGAGAGTAAAGCAGTGGGCTTCTTTCATTAGTAAAATATTTAAATACTAATTATAATATAATTATAAATTAAAGTAATTACAAAAGACTAAGATATTACTTATATACATATATTAAAGTTCAACTAAAGAAGTGGGGAAAATAAAAAGCAAAGAAACTAATTTTATATTGAAAAGAAAAAAAAAAGTAAAATCGGCCTAGGCGCTAGACGGCCTCTTTTTTCTTCCCCCGATTTTAAAGAAAACACGCTGCCTCCACTGAGCCGGGTCCTCCTCTCTCTCACGACAGACCACCACCACCAGGCATCCACCCACGACGACCACCACAAGGCTGCGACCTGCGACCCTCGACCCCGAACCCCGTAAATAATTTGGGTTGTCCTCTTCGGCCAAAACAAGTGCATTTGCTGAAGACATCTTCGCAAGAGTGCCCGGTAAAGAATCTGGTTTGAATGTGAGTTGTTACTCGAGTATATCAGCTATATCGGAAACAAGAGAGGGAAGCTGCGATGTTAGTAAAGAAGCAGAAGACGTATTCTCTCTTGGATGCAAATGGCGATGATGGCGATAGATCTTCTGCCCATGTTGTTTTTGAGTCCAGGAAAGCTGATTCCCATAAGAAACTACTCAGGAAGAAGGTCTTGAGTCAAGAAGATGAAGATGATGAGGTTAATTCTTTTTAACTTTGAAAGGTAATATTATGTATTTGTTTCTCATGGTTACTGTTGTTTTAACTGAGTGCAATGATGTAGGTGATTGCACAAGAGGAAGAAGAGAGACTTGTTAAAAGACGAATTCCCCAGATGACGATGATGGTTTGAATTCTAGTCTAGGTGATTGCCTATTTAGGAAACTGAGAGTGCTTGCTTTAGGAAGTGAGGCTTCTCTGCTAACATCTTCATCTTCGTTTGCTTTTTAGCAATATAATATGTCAGATAGGGGTGGCATCTGAAAGTTCTTCTTCATAACAATTTCTCTTAAGCATGCATCTACATGTGAGAAAGTTAGCTTATATTTGACGTCTGTGTTTGTGTAGGAGGCAAAAGCTTGGCAAAGAAGAAAGAAGGTGGGGTATGTTTGTGTTTGGTGTGATGTGTGTTTCTCTTTGTACTATGGTCCTTACTATTTCAGTTTCCCAGTTTTTAAACTTTAATTTCATTAGAACTTATATTTTGTGATTGTTATCAAGGCTCTGCTCTAATTTATCCTCCAAAAGAAGCTCTACTCTAATCAAAATGTGATTGTTGATTCTTGTGTTTCCTTTAGATTTGGAGGATGGAGGTGGAAAGAAGAGGAAATTGGTTTATTAGAGTGATTTCTTGAATATGATCAGGTGGATAGTGCTCCTTGAATGAAAACTAACAAACCACCGAGAAAGAAGTCTTTTAGAGCATGATGTTACATAGAAGTATGCTTCATATGCTCATTAGTGATGAAATATATTCTATTGGCCATAAATTAGGTTGTTGCGACTTCATATAAATGATTTTTCCTAAACAGGAAATTCTCACAACACCCAAATCCCAATTGTGATATCTTTTTTTTTTTTGTATGAACCACGAGGTGGTCCTGGATGGGCCCCAGCTATGGGTGGCACCTTTAAGCCTTAACCACAACCCAGACTAATCCCCGCTCACACCGGGTCGGCTCGTAAGGGGTAAAGTGTTGGCTAAAGTGGTGACTCCATACGAGAGCGGGAAATTGTGAGATCTTTCACTTGTTCACTAGTATGAATCTTTTTGTATTAGTGCAATTTTGGAGGTGATTTATATTGCAGCTTGAGTTTTACTTTCAAGCACGGCCTCTTAAGTGGTAATTTATAGTTTATTTAAATATCTCTCTCTTCTACGGTTTTGGAGATGGATATATATAATTTGCAATTCCTTGAAGATGGTACAGAGGTGATTGGTAATTCAATGGTGATGGTATATATCAGATCAGATGGGTTGGTTGGTGCGTTGGGTGCTAACTGGAAATTGGCATGTAAAGCCAGATGATAATGATTTGTTTCAAGAAGTCATTTCCAAGTTGAAACTGTGATTGATATTTACTAGAGTAACGTACGTATGATCCTCCCATGCATGAGATACACCAATCATATGCATAATGCATGCAGTGCGCTAGCAAAATACCATTTCCTTTACTTTTGTTATTTTTACTGGAAGTAAACCTTAATTGTTGCTCTTGGTAGCCATTGATGGTTGCATGGAAAGGCTGAGTTTTTTAGCATATGCGTTGTGCAGGACACTGATCTTAGGGATGAGGATTTGGCTGCTTGAGATGGTAACGACACAGAGTGTATACATAATTCGAGATGCACCCGTGTCAAGCAAAGTGATGTGATATTACTCCCCTGTGCAGGGCCCAAGGTATGATGATGATGATGATGAGAGTGTTGATAAGCTTGCTCGCTGCTTAGTGTTGTAAGAAGAGCTCCTCTAAAATTGACACATTGCCTGCCTGGCTGCCACATACTATAATCTTCACTTTCGTATTATTGGCAAGCATATAGATTGTTTTGATAAATGTTTTATGATTTTTATATCTGCCCTCTTGTTTCTCTTTCTTTGTTATATATGTTTGTATCCGAAACTAATAAATAGAGCATTTGACATCTTAAATTTTAGGGTAAAGGGTCTAAAACCCCCCTGGACTATTTGGCTTGTCGAAATGTCCACCCTGAATTTTTTTTTCAGCCAATTTAGCCTTCGTATTAAATTTAATCACCAATTTCACCCCCGCCGTTAGTTTTCATGCAATTTCATCCAATTTTCTGTCTAAATGTCACATGTTAGGCACGTGACTCACTGTTCAATTAAAATTTAATTTTTTTTAGTTTAAAATAATTAAATTGTTAAAACTACAAAACTGAAGAAAAAAAGAAAAGAAAAGGAGAGGCCGAACCCTATCGCCCTCCATCTCTCTGCCTCTCTCTTAGGCCGAACCCCCAATCACCTAGAATGGGAAATGGAGATATAGGAGCTAAGGCCAGTCAATCGGAACCTCAATCAAACATTAGGTTACCTTCTTCTCTAGGCCGGAGGAGTGAAGATTAGAGGACAATTGCGGAGGTTGAAGGCCCTCGCGACGTTTCTTCTGGAGGCTTTCTTCTCTGCGGTTCTTCATGATCTCCACCATGTTGTCCTCCCTCCGCCGACGACCCTCCTCCGCGTCAATGAAACTAAGAATCTGAAACCCTAAGAGAGAGGCAGAGAGATGGAGGGCGATAGGGTTTGGTCTCCCATTTTCTTTTCTTTTTTTCTTCAGTTCTAGCCTCTTTCATCCCCATCCTACCAGCTTCATCGCCAATAGCCCAACAACTACAAAATTGAATTCGCCCCATCCTTCCCAACACCCCATCAACTCGAACCCGCCTATTTCAAAAAATAAATTATCTGCTTCTATGTCTGCAAATTCAAAAACAAAAAAAATAATAATTTGAAAACAGAGAATGAATTCAATCCAGCACAGGAATTTTCTCTTTGTGCCTAATGTTGTATCCGGTTAGAGAGAGAGAAAGAGGGCGGATGGGATCTGGCTGGGGTGGTAGTGGTGAGGTTGTGGAGTCGCCGCTGGGTCTGGGGATGATGCGGTGCTCCATATATACATCGTTTGTGCTGTGATGATGGTGAGTGTGGCTGGTAATGGTGGTTATGGAAGAGAGAGGAGGGGATTGGGTTTGATCGGGAAGAAGGGAAACAGAGGTTCTACAGAGAGAAAAAGAAAAGTTTTTGTTGGTTTTTATTATTTTTATTAATATTTTATTCAACTTGTGTTTTAAAAAGATTATTTTATTCTTTTTAGACGGGCATTTAGATGGAATTGGGGAAAACCTAACGGCGGGGGTGAAATTGGCGATTAAATTTAATATGAAGGCTAAATTGGCTGGAAAAAAAATTCAGGGTGGACATTTCGACAAGCCAAATAGTCCAGGGGGGTTTTAGACCCTTTACCCTAAATTTTAATATGGACAAGGTATAGACATGGTGCTTACTGTTTGAGTTGAGATGCTACAAAGCCCTTGAGGCTTAAAATCTAGATGCGATTCAATTTAGTTTTTGAGTATATTTCTTAGCTAATTATCTTTATTTAAATATTTAAACAGTACAGCCGTGCAGCGGCTATACTATTTCAATATTCGAATATATATAAAGAATATAGCCGCTCTGCTATTAAAATATATATAAAGTGTATAGCCGCGCGGCTATACTGTTTAAATATTCGAATATATATAAAGAGTATAGCCGAACGGCTAAACTATTTAAATATTAAAGTATATATAAATGGTATAGTCGCCCGGCTATACTATTTAAATATTTGAATATTTAAAAAAAGTATAGCCGCGCGGCTATACTATTTAAATGTAAGAATATATATATAGAGTATAGCCACCCGGCTATACGATTTAAATATAAGAATATGTATAAACTGTATAGCCTCTCGGCTATACTAATTAATTATATTTTTTCGTTTTTTCGCCCAAAAAAAATCAAAAGTTTATCATTCCGATGCCACAAAACCCTACAAATCAATATCAAATGCGGCAATAGAAATGTTGCAATCAAATAATAGTCCGAGGAATAGACAAAGAGAAAAAGAGAAAAATCTGGTGGAATCAAAATATAATAAAGTTATCCAAATTGGTGATCATAATCTGCCAGTCATTAGGTAGTTGTCATGCATATCATCTCGCGGTTTTCTACTCCTAATTGTGTGGCTTTCACTAGAAGTGAAAAATGATTAAGTGGGCATAGGCATCAAAGACAAGCCCACTCTCGCGCAATTTAACCCAAGAGATGAAAATGATGCAGTTTGTTCTGTTATGCGGTAAAAAGGCTCAGCATCTTCTTGGCATCTTCTTGGCCATTAATTATCAACAAAGCCAAAGGTATTGTTATAAAACAACTCCAAAAGCAAAGCTAAAGGCCAATTATGGTGAGCGAAAAAGCCACCCACGAAACCAAACTTTTTGGTGGAAATTTCTTGGAAAATTGCCATTTCGGTGATTCATGTTTTTCATGTTTTGTTGGGTTGGGATAAATGTGAGCTATATGCCATCATCATTTACATTTAGGTTGTCTTGCATGGCATGATTACAGAGACGACTAATGCAATGCAGAAGAAGTAGTTGTGCTGAAAACTCATTATTTTTGTGTCTCTTTTTGAACAAGTGAATTATGAGTGATGAGTGGCTCAGTGTGATTAGCTTACAACTCAATCATCTTTCTGTATAGCCTTCAAGTTCAAGGGGGTTGTCATTTTAATTATCTCTCAAACTGTAAATATATAGCTGGCTGGGCCATGGGCTTCATATACAACTTTATACTCCAAAGGCAGCTTTTTAAAGCTTGACGGTGTGCTGGTCTTTAAGCTTTTGGCATGTCCTACAACAAAAAACAGATGCTCATGATTTTGATGTTGACCTTAACCATCTTCAAAGAGCCTGATTTCTTTAAGTAACGTCCATACAAAGAAATACTTGAGTTGATGAAGAAAATATCCAAGACACACAGACTGAACATCCAAGACAAGTTAGATCTTGCAATGAATTCAAACACTCAAATTAAACAGATAGAGCTAAAATGGAATTTAAGAATAAATATTCAAGAAGAAGAAGAAGAAGAAGATGCTTGGGTTGGGTTGGGTTGGGTTGGGTGGACAAAAAACACACAACCCCATACTCTTTTGAGGGCAGTGAGGCTAGTGCCATCGTTTCTAAGAAAACTTGTCTCTTCTAGGCCAGACACAAGATTGAATTTGCTTTCAGATAATTCAGTTTTCATATTTCCATAAACCGTTCATCTTTACAGAAATCATAGCATGAATTTAATTTAGGCACATATAATTTAAGGAAGATGGCTAAGCTGCATGCAGCAAAATTGGAGAACTGCTACAAGTAAAAAATATTAAGAGATGCCTTGTCCCTCTGCAAAGGAACTTGGAAAAGTTCATATGGATGAAGAATCTATCTTCAAAAACAGATATACATAAAAAATCAATTCTTCCATTCATGCTTTCTATCCCTTTCACATGGTCAATAAATTAATAAATTCCACGGCCCCAACACCACACCACTATACCAAGATTAATACCTCAAAAGCAGCACAGTAGAATATTAAAAATCCATATACTCTGTGACAAACCTTCCTTACTTTTTTGGTGACTCTGGTGAGACTTTTATTCAGATGATCAAATGAAAGATGAAGTTAAACCGAGGCTTTTCTTAATTAACATAGATATATATAAAACATGTTATGGGTACAGCTACGTTAATTGTGCAGTTCTAGATATTCCAATCTCAAGAAGACCACTTTATTATTATATATAAAATGAAAGGTCCTGTTCCTGCTGCAACTCTTGTTAGATTATGTTGGGACTTTCAACAGAGATCGGTTTGTATTAAGCTAGTGTGGTCCTGTTCTCACCAACACCAAACTCATCAGTTACTTTCATCAAATTACAAGCAAAAAATACAACAATATAACACATTACATACATACCATCTTTCATTTCTGTCAGCTTTTTCACAAATTCAAAACATGTCTTCTCTTCAGTGCTTGTTTGGTTTGGTGGGGTGTAGCTTTTCCACCGTTATTAGAATAGAAAAGTCTTTTTCTTCAGAGCAAAAGCATTTTTTTTATGCGTTTTTCCTAGCTGTATAAAAGAAAGTGCTTTTCGAATATTTTGGCACAAGTTGAAAGACAACTTTTAACCGAGTTTCTTTTCTGTTAACTAAAATATCATCTATGCACTTCCGTTCTATGACTGCCTACCGCCTGAACGAGCAGCAGCACAATACATATGATCCTTATTCCTCTCATTTTACTTAGCTTTTTTTTTTTTTACCAAAAGGAGGCAGTCAAAGAGTAACAAGACTTGTATAAATTTTGAAATGCATGCCATGTTTTGCAATCAGAAATGGTCCAACTGCATGGGCTGGCAAATCCCTCAAGAATAGGGAGGCGAGAGAAAACAAAGAAACTATTATCACTCAATGAAGAGGGCAAATGATGTTATTCAATACCTCTCTCTCTCTCTCTCTCTCTCTCTCTCTCTACATTTGGGACCAATATCATATATTAGACTTTGGACCATCTTATTATCTCTCTATTATTTTCTCTGGTCAGTCAAAATTATAAAAATCTCAACTTTTGAATGTTATGAGTATAGGGTAGATCAAATGGAAACAAATAAGAAGAGACCAAATGAATAAAGAATATAAGAGTGAGAGAGAGCTAGGACAATAACTAATGGACATTGGAGTGAAGGCAGTGGTGGTGTCAGATTTTCTGGCATGGCAGGCACAAGCAAAGAGAGAGAGAGAGAGACAACGGTAGAAAAAAGAAGCACAAAGTACTCTATAAACACTATCTCTCAACCAATCCAAAGCCAAGTTAGTAAATGTCTTTATTTGAATTTTCCAAGCATGGCTTGATCTATAGAGCACGGGACACGTGGAATTTCGAGGATATTTTATTAAGATTGGACCAATTATGTTAGTGGGTTTCTGGGGTTAGTATGAGATTGCATGCACAGGATCCTTGCAATTTGAATTCGAACTGCGTATTTATGCGAGGGAATCTCCGTTTCCGGGACGACAGTGCCTCTCAACCCCACCGTAGCTCCCATCTGTGGTTGACCACGTGGCAAACGTAAGTCTACGAACATAGACCCACTTCTATAATAATTTCTTTCTATCTCGAAATAAATTTGAATTGATGCCCTTCATTTTTAAGCAAGACCTTGTCAAGTGACTGTAAATCATGAATCATTTTCTAATTGAATAGTGGAGAAATGAGAATCAAATATATGATATCTGATGCATGGGTTCATACTTTTGGTCACTTGATTTGTTATGTTAATCATGAATCTTTATTGCATAATCACTTTAAAATCATTAAAGTGCTTCTAAAAAAAGTTATACTTTCTCTATATTTCAGCAAAAATGCTATGAAAGATGTCTTGAGTTGTATGAAAGTTGCTTTGAATGGTACATATTCGACATCTAGATTATTTTGTAGCTAGCTTCAAGGATATCAAAATAACCAATGTTAATGGGAGCTAATCTACAAAACCCATTTTAACAAATTTCCAGTAAGTTTTTGGATTCTTGTTCTCTAAAATCCATTTGCATAAGTTAAAGCTTATATTTTTCGTCATTTAGATACAAGAAGAAAAAGGCAGGAAAGCTTTTTTTATTCTTGTTTGCAGTTACTAGTTTTACGAACCAAAACAAGGAATGTGGAGTTACTGGAGTAGCTCAGTTGGCAATCACACTTCCCATGGCATGAACTTTAAAATACTAACATGCAACTGCACCCACACCTGGTCTTGTACTTAGAATCTAGATCAATCAATAGTCAACCAATCCAACGGTCAAAACTCCAAAGCCCTTCTCTTTTTCTTTTCCTCTGTTTCTTATTTCACTTCATAGCTTTGGTACACACTTCCTCTGTAGAAAGTTAGGCACACCTTCTGTGACTGTCTCTTTCTTCTCACACAGTCACCACCTTCTGTTTGCTCAAGAGAGAGAGTGAGAACCATTGGTTCTCTGCAGGGCTTAAAACAGGGACGAAAAGCCCAGTTACAAAAATAACAGTCAGAGATTGAGTCTCAGAGAGAAAAAATTAACCAACTTCTACCATTCTGAGCACAAACCAAAACATGGGTGTCACAGTTTTTCTTTTCTCCTTCCTAATTTTCTTTACGAACCCGTTATGGGTTTGTGGAAATGCAGAGCTCAGAGCACTTGTGAACTTGAAGGCCGTTTTGGACCCTCAAAGCTTGTACCTTTCTTCATGGACCGTTAATGGAGACCCATGTGACGGGTCGTTTGAAGGCATCGGGTGCAACGAAGCGGGTCAAGTTGCTAATATTTCGTTGCAAGGAAAGGGGCTCTCTGGGAAGCTCTCTCCCTCCATTGCAGGGCTCAAGCATTTGACTGGTCTTTACATGCATTATAACTCTCTGTACGGGGATATACCCAGAGAAATTGCCAACTTGACTGAGCTCAGTGATTTGTATTTGAATGTGAATAATCTCTCTGGAGAGATTCCTTCTGAGATCGGAAGTATGGGCAGCTTACAAGGTCAGCTAAAGATTTTTGTTCCGTAGAACTTCTAGTCTCTTGATTCTTTATTTTATTTAAGTATATATATTGGTTTGCTTTCTTTCTGTAATATTGCTAGCTTTGGTTGTTGGTTCTATAGAAAGATGTGAACTTTGAGCACCTTGGTTAGGAATGTGTGTGTGTGTGTGTGTCCGTTTTAGAAAGTATGGGTTTTCTCTCTTTTGGGATTATTACTAGTTTGTTAATTTTAGTGGTGGGTTTGTTGAAAGATTTGAACTTTCGTTGTGTATGTTTGTTTCCAGGTTTCCACACTCAACGATCAATAAGAAAAAGAAAACGATTTCCTTCACTCTCTGCCTTCCGCATGAATTTTTATTTTCAACAATGAAAATAGTAAAAAAGAATCTCTATTTCATGTGTTTTGATTGATGTATGTAAACTTTTGGTTTTTGTTTCGCAGAAAACTAATCCATCATTCTCTATTTATGTAAGCAATTTCTTATTCCGTGTGGCTTGCACCGATTCCGCATGTGGTAGTTGCGAAATCTAGATGAAAAAGCACTTAAATTGTTGGCTGATTTATGCGTTTCTTGCCTTTTCCTAATTTGTGTCAAGTAAGGCTCCGCTTATCTTGTTCTGTTTTGGCTTTTCAGTTTTGCAGCTTTGCTACAACCAGCTCACTGGAAGCATACCCACGCAGCTGGGGTCTTTGAAAAACCTTACTGTTCTCGCTCTGCAATCTAATCGCTTAACCGGCGCAATACCGGCAAGTTTAGGAGACTTAGAAATGTTAATGAGACTGGATTTGAGTGTCAATCATCTTTTTGGTTCTATTCCCACCAAACTAGCTGATGTGCCCGTGCTTGAAGTTCTAGACGTTCGGAATAATACTCTTTCCGGCAATGTACCTCTTGGTAAGAATAGTCTTAACACCTAAATTTTATCTTTAAAATAAGAATTTGCAAAAGTTATTACTCATGTTAAATTGTTGAAAAAAGTGTTTAAACCCCTGATTGATTTCATTTTTATTGATTTGGTGAAGCTTTGAAGAGGCTTAATGAAGGATTCTCTTACGAAAACAATCTGGGATTATGTGGGGCTGGATTTATGTCCTTAACAGCCTGCAGTGCTTTTGGTCATCTCAACGCAAGCAGACCCGAACCCTTTGGAGCTGCTGCACCAACAAGAGACATTCCCAAGACTGCAAATGTGCCTTTGCCCTGCAATCAAACTCGATGCTCAAATTTGTCAAAATCCCATCAAGCATCTGTTGCTGTTGTTGTTGGTGTCCTTGTAGTAACTATTGCATTATCAGCTATAGGAGTTCTATTCTTCACCCAACACCGTCGCCGGAAACAGAAGCTTGGGAGCTCATTTGATATTTCTGATGGCCGTCTAAGTACTGACGAGGCCAAGGGCAAGGGAGTTTACAGGAAAAATGGATCTCCTCTCATCAGCCTTGAGTATTCAAACGGGTGGGACCCTTTAGCTGATGGGCGGAATTTAAGTTTGTTTGCTCAAGAAGTGTTCCATAGCTTTAGGTTCAACTTAGAAGAGGTGGAGACAGCTACTCAATACTTCTCCGAGATGAATTTATTGGGTAAGAGTAACTTCTCTGCAACTTATAAAGGAATATTACGAGATGGGTCTGTTGTGGCCGTTAAGAGCATTGGTAAATCATGCTGCAAGACAGAGGAAGCTGAGTTCTTGAAGGGATTGAACATGCTAACCTCATTGAGGCATGAGAATTTAGTGAGATTGAGAGGATTTTGTTGTTCAAAGGGCCGGGGAGAATGCTTTCTCATTTATGATTTTGTTCCAAATGGAAACTTGCTGCGGTATCTTGATGTCAAGGACGGCGACAGCCATGTTCTTGAATGGACAACTAGAGTTTCTATTGTGAAGGGCATTGCTAAAGGTCAGTATATGTTTCATATCTTTATAATCTTGCATTAAACTTATTCCATTTCTAAGGACAGGTTTGCTTGTTATAGCTTATGTTACTAAAAATCCAATTGAAAACGGTTCTTGTTCAGTTCTGAATGCTTATGTGTTTGAGAGATGCATAACCAACCATCAACGCGTGAATTCAAGGAGAGTTAGTTTATGATTTATCTATACTGAGCTTTGTTCTTTTTAACCAGGTCTATCGTATTTACACGGCTACAAGCCAAACAAACCTGCTCTTGTTCACCAAAACATCTCAGCTGAAAAGGTGCTGATTGACCAGAGATACAACCCCTTGCTCTCAGATTCTGGCCTGCACAAGCTTCTTACCAATGACGTTGTCTTCTCAGCACTCAAGGCCAGTGCAGCTATGGGCTACCTAGCGCCTGAATACACCACTACAGGACGGTTCACAGAGAAAAGTGACGTCTATGCATTCGGGGTGCTTGTTTTCCAAGTCCTATCTGGGAAGCGGAAAGTCACTAGCTCAATGCGTCTTGGTGCGGAGTCAGTCACGTTCCAAGACTTTATTGACCAAAACCTCAATGGCAGGTTCTTCGAATACGAAGCATCCAAGCTTGCAAAGACTGCTTTGCTTTGCACCCATGAGTCTCCAATTGAGAGACCATCCATGGAAGAAGTTGTTCAGGAGTTAAGTAATTGTAATAGTTGTGTCTGATGCCTAAGTGCTCTCTATTTTCGCCAACAATCACCTCAAAACTATTCAAATAGGTGATGGGCTAATGGTTAGCCAATACACTAACTGCTAACTTCGGATGTAATTGTAGGACTTCATATGTTGTAATTTTCTGTGTCCTTTTCCTGAGGACGTGTTTCTAGACTAATGTGTTAGGTGAATATTTGCTATCTCAAGGTGACCTTCCCTGGGTTGAATGACTCAGTGATTTATGTTGACCTCCAATGTTTATACCTCCTTTTACTTTTTTGCTCTCATACATTATCATTTTCTCAGCTCTGTTATATTTCGTGTTCAAATAAATGGGTATCATTTTGAAAGATTCTGTCTCCTAATCATAGAGAAAGTTGGTATGAATTTGGAAGAATTTAAGACTAATATTTCTTTTTACCTTCTACTTACCCACTTTCACATGGAAGAACCTAATCATACAGATACATTATTATGTCAACAAATTAATCTAGCTACGAGGGTTGGCATTACTACTCTAGGTCACTAGGATTAGGCTTTGTAATGACTATGATGACCAAGTAGTTCATACCCTAAGCTTTGGATTCTCTTTCCTTAGTTAATTTTTGTTTTTGCCAAAGTTAGGAAGGGGAGGGGGATTTTCATACACTGTCAAGGTGCCATGGAGGTTCGAATTTGAGACCTCCGATCTGCTAGTCAAGGGTCTTTTTCATTGAGCCCCATTGTAGCATCTCCCCCTAGTTAATAGTTCTGTATTATAGAAGTGGAAATGTTTAATAGGAGTCAGACCCAATCAGAGTTGAGCTATCGACTCATGACGATACCATTTTGGGCCAATAAGTAGGAAGGAGAATCGAAAATTATTATTGCGCTTTCAGCCTAAAGAAGCCTCCTAGCCTTTGACAAGCGAAAGGTTTTCGTCTTCTCCAAATTTATCAGCTTTAGGGCCGAAGGTAGCTGCAGCCCAACTGAAAAGCAAAGCTGAGAGAGAAATAGAGAAATAGTTATCAAATAGGGCTTATGGAGCAGTGTGTTCCACAGAGTTTAAGGTTTTATCCTAGCCTGTGTGCTCTTATCTCAAAATGGCTTGGAATAGAAGCTTGGATTGGATTCATGATATTGACCTTCTAACTGGCTTGCGAGCATATGCAGAAGATCCTGACCTTCAACAAGAATGGATGATGGTACTCTCTAGGCTTGATATTTGTACAGCTGCTTAGAAACCAAAAATATATTATGCTTTTGGTTGTATTATTATTATTTAAATCTATTATATGTATGCTCATTGTAGGTTAAGAAGGTTAACAAAATGAGGCTCGCTGAGTACAATGAGTGGTGTGAAGGTTTGGTCATAAAGTTCTTAGGACTTCTATATGTTCATCTTTTCTCTTTTGCCTAGAAGGTATGTCTAATAGATTACACTGAAATTTATCACTTTCAACTACAGGTTAGTTTAGATGCAATGTTTGATGTCCAGACATGAACAGGATAGAAGAAAGAAAGAAAGGATTCTGACTACTATTTCAAGATTTTAGATTGGTATATACTTGTTTGTAGTTAAGCATAAAACCTAAGTTTTGTTTAAGGTCAGTAAAAAATATAAAATTATAAATAAATAAATAAATAAAAAGGGACCCAACCCGCCTAGGCAGTGAAGCACAAGTCAAATAAATACAGTATAGCCGGGCGGCTATACTATTTTTTTCCGAATATATTTAAATAATCTCGCCGCATGGCTATACTAATTTTTTCCGAATATATTTAAACAGTTTTTCAAATATATTTAAACGGTATAGCCGGGGGGCTACACTAATGTTTTTTAAATAGTATAGCCGCACGTCTGTACAATTTAAATATTCGAATATATTTAAAAAGTATAGCGCGAGGATAAATTAATTTTTTCCGAATATATTTAAATTTTAAAAAATAGTATAGCCGGCCGGCTGTACTGTTAAATATTTGAATATATTTAAAACGTATAGCCCAACGGCTATACCAATTTTTCAAAAATATAATTAAAAGGTATAGCCGCCCGGCTTTATGACTTTTTCCGAATATATTTAACAGGTATAGCCGCACGGTTGTACTATTTAAATATTCGAATACATTCTAAAGGTATAGCCGGACGGCTATACTGTTTAAAAGGTATAGCCGCGCGGCTGTACTGTTGGAATATATTTAAAAGGTATAGCCGCGCGGCGGTACTGTTGGAATATATTTAAAAGGTATAGCCGCGCGGCGGTACTGTTGGAATATATTTAAACGGTATAGCCGATCGGCTATACTAATTTTTCCAAATATATTTAAACGGTATAGCCGCCCGGCTGTACTATTTAAACATTCGAATTCATTTAAACATTATAGCCGCGCGGCCATACTAATATTTTCCGAGTATATTTATTTTTTTAAATGCGGCTATACGGTTTAAATAAATATTTATATAGAAGTATAAAATTTTAATGGGAATCAGAGTCAGACCCGGTAAGAGTTGAATTATCGACCCATTACGATTCCATTTTTGGGGCAATAAGTAGGAAGGAGAATCCAAAATTATTATTGGGCTTTCAGCAAAAGAAGCCTCCTAGCCTTTGATAAGCGAAAGGTTTTCATCTTCCCCACACTTTATCTGCTTTAGGCTGAAGGTAACTGCAGCCCAACTGAAAAGCAAAACTAAGAAACCAAGGTGGTTGGTGTGAGTGGTTCGGCACTCTCATTCCTTAAGAGAGGTCAGGGGTTCGATCCCTGCTCTCGTATGGAGTCACCACTTTGGCCAGCACTTTACCCCTTACGGGCCGACCCGGTGTGAGCGGGGATTAGTCTGGATTGTGGTTAAGGCTTAAATGTGCCACCCATAGTTAGGGCCCATCCAGGACCACCTCGCGGTTCAGATCATAAAAAAAAAAGCAAAACTAAGAGAAGAAAGAAATAGAGAAAAAGATCTCATAAATTGAAGAAGCCAATAATGAAGAAATAAAAAAGAAAGACGGCCAGAAATAGAGTTAGAAAATCAGAGTCTAAACTCTTATAATAAGAATTCAATGATGAGATATTGCTCCTGTGACCTGTTTTTGTCCTCAGAAACCCAACAGAAATATATGTAAGATCCGATCAATTTATTTCCCTAGCAAACACAACATCTATTCTATCATAACAAACAACTTTTTCTTTTCAATTTTCTCATAAATGTGATTGAATTCTAAGAAACTATAAGATAATAAGGGGAACGTGCGGGTGAGAAGGTGATGAGAAATGAGGTTCAAAGCAATCAAAGATATATAATATTTTAGAGGGGACAGGGTCTGCATGGACCAACTGATCTTCTCAAACTATGTATAATGTATGCATGTGTTTTCTTGTGCAATACGAAGCGTATGCTGGTTGGGCAGAGACCTGATCTGCAGATTCTGCACAACCTTTTAAATCTTTTTCATTCATCAAAAATTGCTCTTCAGCCCTGTTCTTCAAACAAACTAAACCATCAATTGTAAATAGACTTAATATAACTGTTACATGTACATCACTTGCTATATACATTTTCCCAAAAAGGAACTAATAATATCTATCTGATGCTAATGCTTCATTTTTGTTCTGAGAGAAGAAACACAAGGGAAAATTAAGTCTTCTCTCTTAAAACAAAACCAATTGATATTTGGAGCAAGTAATTCAATTAAAGTTTAAGCTTATGCTGCGATCCCCTTCCCTTGTGGAAATGATGATCTGACCCTAAACACATGCTCTTCACCTGTGCACTTATCTACCTTGACAACCCAGTGGCTCTTCTTTCCACTACCATTGATCCCATCCATTTTGCTGATTTCATTCTTTGGGGCTGCAATTCTTGTCACCAACAATCCACCTCCTATAGGCAGCAACTGAGTTCTCGATCCGCCGGACCGCCACGATCCTTTGCCAAAAGCGTTATGCCCCACAACAATAGCTCCATTTTGCTTCTTCCCCATCTGCACTGCTCTAAGAATGGCCTCATGGTTCTTAAGGTTGCAATCAATGAGCACAAAATCAGCCTCCTTGTAGTAGTTTAGAAGAAGATTTTGGGCCTCCCCAATCACAAACTCAATGTGACATACGTTGATGCCAAGGATTTTCTCGGATAAATGCAACTCTTCGTTCCCGCGAAGGATGCAGACCACTCTACCGCCTGTTTGCTGAGCAGCAGCAAGAAGGGCTAGAATGGTGGAGTCAGCAGCGCCAGCACAAGCCACAACCATTAGCTGTGCATTGTTCCCGGCTGCTAGAGCTGAAATGAACTCAACCACATCGGGCTCGTTTGCCTTCTGGCCCTGAATTAAGATCACAATAAAAACCAAGTTAGAAATTATTGATAATTTGATATGGGAATTAGGAGAAAAGTGCAAAAAAATCCTTTGATGTTTTTGGAAAATAAAAGGAGACTCACCATTTTTAAGGTTTTGAGGTAGGCTTTTGTGGCATTCTCAGCAGACCAGCAAGCCATTTGTGTGTTCTATGTGTTTTTAGCTAGCTCTCTTTTTTCTTATTTTTGTGTTTCTCAAATCTCAATATGAAGCTTCAACTTTGGCTTTGGATAGAACCTAGAAGCACTCACATATATATAGGGGCACTCGACCCCGGTTGCTTTTAAATTCATACACTGGTAATCCAACTGGCCATGTTAGAAAATGAGATAAAGAACACTAACAAGTACCAACTAGGATAAATAATTATGGTCCTTTAGTACTAGTTTGTCTGCCCAAAGTATTGGCTAAGTCATGGTAGTTAAAGAAATCTTGTGCGTGCATTCACTCATTCTATTACCAAATTGTAAATTAGCTATTTTTAAAGGCGATGGCTTATAGCTACAACGAATCGCGCCTACTTTTATGCACAACAAGAGTTTGATTCTCGCTTTTATCTATTAACATTCTAAATATAAAAACAAAAAAAAACCAACAAAACCTCTTAATTATAAGGAAAAAAAAAGGAAATTATGAATAAAGGAGTAGATAGGAATCGGATTCTTAATCTTACCGTTGACACAAATTAAAAGAACTTAAGAGATCATTAGCTTCCGGGAGGCAACTCATAAACGTTTAATTAAATATTTTAATACATGATACAATATATAAGATTCTACTTTGCACGACGCTAATTATTTGGCTCTTGAAATATTTTCCAAATCTCCATTGATTAGCTGTGATGTCCTATATGTAAAGACAGCATAAGGTGGATTATAAGCGCCCATGTTATCTGAGGCAAAAACCAGCAAACTTATATTTAAATAAAAACTCTAGAGATCATCTCATGAGCAATACACACATGCAGTCCTCTTGTGTACGGGCTGTACGTACAAACCTCTTGACCAAAACTTGTCCAATTACTGAAAATATTTTTTCGTAAAAAAGAAGGTTAGTCTTAATATATGTTTATCAACCCTAAACCCTGTTTATATATACAAGAAATATGTGGGTTAAGTATAAATATATTGCAAGAGGGTCTCATCCTTGCCCCCAGAAAGGCCAACAGAGATCTTAGATCCGATCGAGTGGTTTCCCTAACAAAACACAGTCATAACAGAGCAACACAAAACATAAATTGTCATGTCTCGTGGTCTATCTCTTGCAGTGTAAGATTCCCCATCCTCTGTCCAATCCTGCTAGAGAGATCAGATGACAGAGATGATGACTGAATGAATGCTTCTGTGTGGTCGAATCAAATTGACTTGATTTTTTTATTTTTTTGTTGTCTGTATTTTCCAGAGTTTATTTTCCTTTCCATGATTGGCTTTCCAGGAAATATCTCGTGAAGAAGTTAAGGGAGCATGGAAGAAGCACTGAGACAGTGATGATAAATGGGGAGTGGGTTCAGCATTGTGTAGACAAACAAGTTGTGGGTCTGTAGGGTTCTTGGTTGGATGCTACGCATCCTTGGAAGGGGACATGGTATGCGTGGCGTGGTAACTTCAACATTGTACCATGTCTTCTTTGCCTCGCTTTCTAGTCTAAAAAGTTCGAATAAGAAAAATGACAAGAATCTATAATGCATGTGCATGTATGTATTCATAAGCGGCTAGAAAATGTGGAGTATGGAGTGGTTTTGTGCCCATATATTGTTTTTCTCTTTGATGAGAGTCGTTACACTTTCTTCGTTCCACACATCACGAACCACGTTGTAAATCATATCTTTATTATAAGTGAGACGCATATCAGGTGTCTATAAAGCACCCTTAGACCTCGTTTGGTGGCTTCACTTGGACTAGATTGGAGTTTAGTTCAAACAAGTCCTTATGGGTTCCATTGATCTAGATTGTTGGTCGTTTTAATAAGTTCAGCCTTGTACCAATATACCAAACAACGGCCATGACACTCCTAGCAGTAGGAAGTTTTTTAGTAGGGAATAGAAATTATAGCCCAAACGTTCCTCGTTTATTTCTGAGATTTAAAGCCCACCAAGACTTTGGATAAGAAGCTGGAAACCCAAATTAATCTAGAAAGGTTGGGCTTAACTCCCAAATGAGCTCAATCTGAAGCCGGATAACATTTAGAATTGGGACTATAATTGTATTATTCACTTTGGACTACAATTGGATAACAGAATACTGTACTATTCATTTTGGACTACGATGAGATAGGACTTTCTTATCGAAACGCCCAATCGTGCAAAAGTCGGTCTATCTTCCCGTAGCGTATAAATAGTCGTCGTCGGTCGTGAACTTCTGTTAGCATTTCGTCTACAGTTTCCAAATTCTCAGCAAAAACCTAACCAAATTCTAGTTCCAGATGGGCAATTCTTGCTTTGGGCTTTTTACCTGCGTAGACCAAGCAAGCATAGGCATCTTGGAGAGGTGGGGCCGGTTCGAGAAGCTGGCCGAACCCGGTTTCCATCTCCTGAACCCGTGCGCTGGTCAATGGGTCGCCGGTGTCCTCTCCACCAGGATTTCCTCTCTCGATGTCCGCATCGAGACCAAAACCAAGGTCTGTTTCAAATTCATAAAGAAAATGCAAGAATTGGAGTAATTTTATATATATGTATTTTATTAGTGTTTGAATGTTTGTACAATTTGGCAGGATAATGTGTTTGTGCAATTAGTGTGTTCCATTCAATACCGGGTGGTGAGAGAGAATGCTGATGATGCTTTTTATGAGTTGCAAAACCCCAAAGAGCAGATTCAAGCTTATGTCTTTGATGGTAAGTCGTAATAACCATTTTGTTTTATTAGTTTTTAATTTTTATTTAGTTACATATGATGAGGAGGGATGGTGTGTTGGCTTGTTTTTTGTGTAGTGGTTAGAGCTCTGGTGCCGAGAATGACATTGGATGACCTCTTTGAACAGAAGGGTGAGGTTGCTAAAGCTGTCTTGGAGGAACTTGAGAAGGTAACCAGATTCTTGGATGTCTTTTGTATTTTTAGGGTTCTTAAATATATTGGTTTCTCAGGCCTGTGCATTGGGTTATCATAACATATGACATTATGAGATGAAGTGTTTACTGTATGATTCTTACCATCTTATCATCGCAATTCTCAATGAGTTGTTCTTGAATTAGGTTTGGTTATTGTGGTTGCTTCTTACTCGTTTGTTTCAGACAAAATTTTGTTGATCTATTCTTTAGTTCCTTACAAGAATTTTCATTCTATATGGTTTATTAAATCTTATGCTGAAATTGCTGATCAGGTTATGAGAGAATATGGATACAGCATAGAGCACATACTGATGGTTGACATTATACCGGATGCCTCTGTGCGCAAGGCAATGAATGAGATTAATGCAGGTAATTTGTCTTTTTTCTTTTTTTGGTAATCTTAAACCTGGACATTGTTTCGATTTGTATCTGCAGTAAGAAGACACATTTGGGGACTCGTTTTATTGTAGGACTAAAAGTTTTTATTAGCCCCAAGTCTTGTGAACAAGCTTTTGGGACTGTGTTATAGATAGGCGAGATAACCTTTTAGACAAATCAAGGGTTTGAATGACTGTTATAAAGTAATCGTCCTCACTTCCCAAAAGAAAAACAAAACAATGACAGCAACAATAGTACTAACTCCTGATTGCGCATAATACTGAGAAATCTCTCACTCTACTTGAAGAAGCCTGTTAAGGAACGGCAACTAGCCACTAGGCTCTTGCTTTTGCGATAAAAGAGATTTTACCCCATGTGCTACGGTTTACTCAGTTATGTCTCTTCTGTCTTTCTATTTGTTATATAACAGTTATTTTGTGACTCAAGGAGTTTATATGTTCTTGACAAGTTATTCTTGATGACATCTAGCTCATAATGCTTTGTTTCTGTTGTTATGCTAAGCTATAAATCAACTTTGGGCTTGATTCATTATACCTCTGTATATGTTCAAGTGGCCAAACTTTGTTTTATTATCTGATTGAATCAAAATTGTAAAGATATAACGGTGCTTCTCTTAACCTTGGACCGTTAAAAACCATGACTCAATGTCATCTTAAAAACTCTACCTATTTGTTCTATATCTCTACTTAGTTCCAAAAGTCAATGAATTGCTGCAGTCTTTATATTTGTTAAGGGCTGGTAATTAAAGGAGTCTAGCCTATATGCTTGTGTTTGTTACTGAAAAATCAAGCATCTGTACTGCAGCTCAAAGGCTCCAGCTTGCTAATGTATACAAAGGAGAAGCAGAGAAGGTGCTTCAGGTGAAAAGGGCAGAAGCTGAAGCTGAGGCCAAGTACCTTGGAGGAGTTGGTGTTGCCAGGCAGAGGCAGGCAATCACTGATGGGTTAAGAGAGAACATCTTGAATTTCTCAGGCAAGGTGGAAGGAACCTCAGCAAAGGAGGTGATGGATCTGATCATGATCACTCAGTACTTTGACACAATTAAAGACCTTGGCAACAACTCAAAGAACACTACTGTTTTTATACCCCATGGTCCTGGTCACGTCAGAGACATCGGTGATCAGATACGCAATGGACAACTGGAGGCAGCTAGTGCTCGAGTAAATGGCGAGTAAATATACCCTGTTGTTTATACGATCCTGATCTCAATAATTTTTTGTTGAATTCAAAATGACACGAACAGGTTAGGGTCTTTATATAGAACATAGTTATGCAATCCCGTTTGTTTAACTTTAGTGCATTTGTTTTTGCATTTGTTTTTGTACATGTAGAGCATGGTGTGCTTACACCATGCTGATGATGTATCTATGTAAAGTAATAGTAATGCAGCCCAATATAACACAGGTCTGGTCTGAATAAAAGTTTTTGCTATTGATCAAGGATGTTGTGTTTGAGTTTTGAATTGTTTAAATTATGGCCCATTAGCAAGCTTTGAGCTTCTATAATGAGGAGGCTATTTGAGGAGGTTATTTGAGGAGGCCCATCTCACCATCAAAAGGGGTGTGGACCCCCCAATGCACAACCCCCCCTCCATGTACTTTGTTTTTGGTTGTTGATGGTGAGATTTCACTTCCTCAAATAACCTCCTCACTCAACCTCCTCATTCTAGCCTTTCCGTTGCCTCCCAGGGTCCACTGGATATTATGGACTTGCCTGGGTCATTGGGTTAGGGCACCCAAGGGCCCAAATTGGATATTGGTCGTATAGGTGAAATGTTGACGGAAAATGTTGATGGGGGTGTGTTGAAGGGTTAAATCCAGCCATTCAATAATAGCTCTGCAATTAATCGGATGAAATTGTGTTGGAAAATGGATGGCATTTACCAATAGGACCGTCCATGACTAGCCTAGATTGTAGACCTTACTTAGCTTAAAACCTAATAGTTTTGGATTCAAATGTTGTGCTTAATGTGGATGTTTACCCCTCCCTAGCCCACAAGCAAGGAAAAAGGCAAACCTAACGGTTATAATCATTCAACCTACTGATTTTAGAAGCCTTAGCTTTAAACGTGGACCAATGTGAAAAAACTGTCTGCCCAAAAATAAAGTACAATAATATGTTTTTGGTGGCCAACTTTAAAGTCGTACAAAAATGTAATCATAAAATTGGAGGAGGAATATTAGAGGAGAGTGTATAAAGGGGGTTTTGGTAATGATCATGTATCATGACTATTTTATGAGATAATTGGAGATTTGATGGCTGCACTAATTTGTTTTCTTCGTTTGGGTGGTATTTACTGAATCACAAAAATTATAATGACTACGGGTGAGGCTGGTCAGATGGATTATTCTAACTTTTTGGCTGGATGAATCACAATCCAGTTCTATTTATTGGGAAGGCAAAAAAACAAATCAGTCTTAATAAGATACAGAATCGGTGGTTTTAGTATGATTTTATTTTAAACAATAATGGGAAGCCGAATAGATTTTTTATTTATTTTTTCGAATTATTTTTTCTAATTCATGGGAAATGAGAGATTCGAATTTGAGTGAGATTTTTTCCATCATTGAAAAGAGAAATATCATGAGACGAAGCTTATCAATGGGTTATTTAGGTTTTGCCCTAGATACAAATTTTTGTTGATATTTTGTTTTTCCAAACGACAAGAAAAAGTTTTCATAGTTTATTTCTCTATAGGGGCCACTTTCATGTGTTATACCAATTCAGTCACGGATTGGGAGGAAAAAAACTACATCGATAGGCCTTTTGTGAAAAAAGTCACCATGTGAAAAAAATAGTAATACAATTCAAGGAGACTAGCAAAACAAGCATTTTTTTTTATCTTTTTTGGGTCTGAAAACTAGCAAGACAAGGCTAGGATTGAGTTCTGATGCACATCCAAGCATTTTCATTTTTTTCATTCAAGTAATGCTAGCATCAGTTACCCACGCGCTATGTATCAATCACTCAAAGTCAGAGCCTAGCATTCTCTTCTCTTCTGGTACATGTCTTTGCAGGTCATGAATTACATGACCATAAATTTCACCCCAGGTCAATTTTAAGTATTGGATGATATGGGCAGCATAATTTGTCACAGTCTATTCAATTGGTTAGACTAGTGATAAAGTGGATAGCTCAGTCATTATAATCAAAACTCAAGGACCACAACTTTTAGGTGCTTGCTAGCTCAGTGGTTAGAGATACTACAATTTGTGAATCAAAATTGATTAGAGTACTATCATTGTCATAATAACAAATCATATATATGGTTGAAGTTCATGTGGTTGAAATCATAGAGAAACACTGTATTTATATACCAAATAAAGAAAACACCAAGTCTGGTACATATAATCCTTCCCCTACCCCACCATCAATGGCCAATTTAACCTTTTACTTTCACCGAGCCATGTGCAAAACCCACAACAATTTTCAATTATCAACTACAAAAAAGACTACTTGGATTAAGAAATGATCTGTATCTCTGCATAAATCGGAATTCAATGATCAGTATTATATTATGATGACCAAGTTTCTCACTTTTCTGTGTGAGCTTTCTCAATTATTGATGAACAACAACAAAACGTAACACAAACAAAGAAAGAAAACTCTTCTTGTTTCCTGATGAAAGTAAGGTACCAAAAATACAATAAATACAAGGCAAAGAAGGGCCACAATCAATAAATACCTACCAAAATTCATATCAACTCACCTCATGTACACGGATTGGATCATATGGGGTTCAAAAATTCAAAAACAATCAAGAGCAGTATTAAGTGGAAAGATAAAAAGAGAGGGGAGATGAGATATAAAGAAAGCTAATTATGGAGGAGCATTGAAAGTGTGAAGATTCTTGTAGAAAAGAGTGTTGTCCTATACTAATCATTCTATCTACTTTACCTTTAACAAAAACATGAGTGGAGTGAACAATGAATCCCATACTATACAAGTGAAAAAAGTGCTTCCCTTTCCCTTCTAGTTGGTGAGCAGTCAGTATTGCCTGGCCTTGCCGACAGGATCCGCTAAATTGAGTAGCAAACCAAAATCAAAGGTAAAATTAGCAGAAACTACTCCTCCACTAACTACACTCAACCATAAAGTGAAAACCCTGCTTCATTTACATACCAACTTGGTATTTTGCACATTTTTCTGCTCATTCAAACTACTTTTTGAAAAAACTCAACTAAGTTTACATTTCGAAACTGCATCATCAAGTGTAATACTTCTCCAAAACTTGGAACACTTCTGTTTTTGTATATCTCCCATGTATCATTATTTCCTATCATTCACGAAAAGCATGAGTAATTAAATTTGAATGTATCACCTGCTAGAGCCAAGAACAGGTTGCCTGAATCCACTTTGCAGAATTCTGCAAACAAATATATTAATGTGTATATGTATGTACATAGTGAATAGAATAGAATGTACATGTTCTCTCACTTTCAAGCTATTACGACAAGGCTAGGCTCTTTCTCACCAGTTCAACCACTAATGAAATACACGTGTATATACACACAGCTCATATCAGTTCCCTGCAGAAAGAAAGATCTTGTATTAGGTTAACAGCTAGTGTAAATCTTTCAGCAGAAACTCAAATATGATTTGTTTTTTAAAGTTGGCAGTTTTCATAAAATATGGGCCCTGGTGGAGCCATTGTTAAAAGGGGATGGGGATTAAGTGTATAAGTAACAAGTGAAATAATAATGTAAAATATAACATCAACACCAGTAAAACCACCAACCTATTTTTTGTAGTCAACATTACTAGCCGAGATTTACATGCAAATTCAGTTCAAGTTCGTTGCAATATCCCTTTCAGCCATCTTATGCACCTCCTCTTGGCGACAACCCTCCTTGCTTCCATTTTGCTCAAGACTTTTTAGCAATCATGGCAGGCCTAACTGATAACTGTGCAAAACTTAAATCTTCAACGTTGAGAAATGAAGTCTGTAAGGGCCCAGTTGGAGATTAAGAATTGGAATGTTTAAAAGTTTAAACAACAAGTTACCGAAGATGATGGGAAATAACTGAGTACAAAATTCAAAACATATCAATAAATGCACATAGAGAGAGAAAAACAAAGATTGAGACACATAGACATACACAGAGAGAGAGAGAGAGAGAGAGAGAGAGAGAGAGAGAGAGAGAGAGAGAGAGAGAGAGAGCCCCTTATACCTTACTTTTCGTTGACCATGACAACTAAAGCACTGAGATGGATTCCCACTTCTCATGGTGGGCTCTTCAATTTCAGAAACTGATATACCAGCAGATATGCCTAGTTTAATCCGTGAGAAGTGCGTCTTTGGCTACAAAGATTCGCTCTCATGTTCTTACAAGGTTGACCCATGTGATGACTCAAGCCTGGTTTGCCATCCACACAACTGGTTCAAGCAACCCCATTCTGCAGCAGAAAGGAAGTGTCAAAGATCTCAAACAAATGCCACTTTTGTGTCCTTTAGGAATTTCTTTTCTCAAGCAAACACAAGTTCTATACTAAACCAGGCATGTATGGTGGCACTCATCTCAAACATTAAGTTTAGCTACATAGTTCCATAGTTCTGGTATATAAGTATAATTCGGAAAACAACCTGAGTGCATACGATAGTTATATATTTCAGGGAAAAACACAAACAGACTACCTTAAGCAGTTAAAGGATTGAAAACCCTAGATTTGAGCTGAAGTCAGATTGTGAATATTTTTCTAAAAGATGTTAGGATTGTCAAATCAAAACAACTAGAAGATGCATGTTGCCACTTTCTTAACAGTCACACACAAGAGATTAAATCATGGCAAGACACTGAGGCCACAGCAGTGCTAATTTGGACAGGTTGTACAGCAACATACATAATCTTGCTCATCATAACCAATTCTATGTTATTAAGCACAGGTTTGCTATCTTATAAGGGTGCTTGTCTATATGTGAAACTTATCTGATTCTGAGATCTTAGGACACCAGAAATGGAACTTCCTACGTATCAAATTGTCTTTATAATATAGTTTTCAGCATGGTACTTCACTTGTCTTCAAACACATTTAGCATAGAAGCCAAAATTGGCATCCCTTTGTGAAAACTTAACTCTACCTCATCAGGAAGGCCAATTAAGTCAGAATTTGACTGCATGTTCAGCACATACACAAGCCTTCCTATTTTCCTAAAAGCAGAGAAAACTAACAATTGTACATGAAAGTTTAATGATGGGCACTTCAACCAATGTTAGACTTTGGGTACACTCATTGTTAAGTTGAACTTGTGTGATGAAAATAACTAAAACAAACATTGAAAGTCGAAAAATTGAGGAACAGAAAAGGCTGGATGTAATGAGCCATCAAAAGGCCAAAAATTGGTTTGGCATTCATTTCTCACAGATTCATAACATTATTTATTATGGTAACTCTAATCCACATTATTACTGCAACATCTAGGCATCACTTCAACAATGGTGCTCCCATCCCATGTCGATTTTCTACTAAACTTTCATATACTTCTTTCATTTTCCCTCATCTTCTGAGTCAGACAAACTAGCATGCATATGTGTCCATTTCACTGTCCAATTTGTTTTGATGTAACTATGTTGGGCATCCTGCAACATTGTTTTAACACTAAAACCACCATATACATCATTCATGCATAAACTGTCAAGAAGAGAAAAAGTTAAATTTGCACGCTAGTCCATATACAGCCAAATTTATTTTTTTTCCGTAAACTCATCTAATTCTCTAAATATTAGATTAGGAGCAATAAAATAGAAGGTGTTAAATAGGAGGACTAATTCAATTTTACAATCGAGCTACCAAAAGAATATTACAATCAAGCCAACAAAGTAAACATCTCATACGGAAGGAGGAGAACAACAGCCAACAATTAATATTAACAATGGAAAAAGCTTTCCATTTTCTTTTTTTATGATTATAATGAAGAAAGTTTTGGATTTTGATGGACACCATATTAAGCAAAAAGTGATATATATATATATCTCAAATTACTCTTAAAAGATGTTACAACATATATTCAATCATTTTCCTGGACCACTTTTATGATTATAAAGATGAAAGGGCTTCTTCTTTACAAAGTACAAACCCAAGAAACCCACAATCATATTATGGCAAGAGATTGACTATTTCAGTAGAATCATGAAGATATGCCAGTTCCAGTAATACAATGTTCAAAATTCCTCCACATTATCCTTCCCTCCCAGCAATATCGCTGAAATTTTTTTAACTAGACATGAAGTATAAAAAGAAGAAAAAAGAAAGAGGAAAGAATTCAATAAATCCTACAATTACAGAATCCTAGAGGAGTCAAAAAGAAAAACATTACACTGTGGGTGCATCCGAAAAGACCTCAGTCAGCATGTCATCCTCAACGTCTGCAGTTGCAAACAGCTCTGCTTCCTTTTCTTCCTCATTAGAGAGATCTCTTCTTTCAAGTTTGGCATGAGCTGCAATGAATATCATCTTCTGTACCCTTTCCAGGCCTACTCTTGACTGCCTATGTACACACATCCATTTCATGAAAGACCAATTGCACTTAAATCCACATGAGGTTGCATGGAGGAAGATAAGTCTCACCGCAACTCTCCCCAGTGTCTTTAACTCACTTAGACAAGTTTCCCACACAAGTCTACTGCTCTGCGGGTTCGCCATTTTCATCTTTCCAGTTACAGGATCTCGCTGTTTAACCTGAACAGCCTGAGCATAAAGCGGGTCCATTCCTTCTGTTCTCCATTTCATGAGCTCCATTAATGCAACATGAGCTTCTTCCCTGGAAACCAACCTGGTAATGAGCTTATCTACATCCTTCTCCTGCTCATGTGTCAAGTACTTGAATGGTGGAAGGTACTTTCCACTAGTGTCCCTCATCAAGTATTGTGGGTCAAGTATAAATGCAGCTGACCATGCAGGGTGGTAGTTCTTTCTGAATCGTTTTTCAACTACTTTCTCAATAGGTCCTTCAGCAATGCTGAACTTGGCACACCAATCCTTTACTTTTGTTCTCAACTCTTCCCAAAGGGGTAGGCATCGCCCAATTAATGGCCTCTCAGCCTCAATCTCCTGAGCCATCCCTCTGATTAGCTTAACAAGTGAATAAACTGCCTCTAATTCATTCCAAAATCCTTCACTTTGAATCATCCCTCCAACTTCCTTGGCAATTGGATCCTCCACACATATAACCTTATAGCAATCATCCAAGACGACCATTTGGAGTATGCGAGCACAGCTCCATATATCCTCCAGCATTGCATAAACAGGTGCAAAGTTCTTTGAAGTATCACATTTGGGTGAAGGAACTTGGAGCAACCCAGCATACTCAAGTTCCTGCATCTTGTACTTCTCAAAAGCATGCCTAACCTCAGAGGTGCTATTTACAAAATTCGCAACCTTTAAACAATTTTCAGTGACAACCCTGAAGAGTGGAAGCTCTTTGTTAAAATCCTTAATCAAAGTAATGAACCCCTGAAGCTGACAGGACACGTTCACCATCCAATGATTCTGAATCTCCAAGTTCCTCAATGCCTTGGCCTTATACTTGTCTGCAACTATCCCCGCGCAACGCTGCACAGCATTCCCACATATATCAGTAACTGAGTCCCACAATACCTCCTCTGCATATTTTGACGAAACTGACCCACCAGTAAACACTGCCTTTTGGAAAACACTAATCCCATTGGGAAGATTAACCATGAACTTAACCATGTTTTCTTCCCCACAAGGATTCTTGCTTTTCCACCCATCAGAAGCAACTTGAAAAAACATTGCATCTCTGATCCTAGCTTCTGACTCAGCTTTGACCTCATCAAATTTTGCATCAAGCCTAGCACCCGAGAGCTCACGCTGTAACAGTGCAGGCAAGCCCACCTGGTTAAGGAAAGCCCTGAACTTGGGATGCTCGAGGCTCGAAAACGAAACCGACCCACATGACTCGTAGAACCACTCAGACAGTAATTCAAGTGCAGAATCAATCTGCTCCTTACTAAGCGTGGCACCAGGAGACGTTTTGGGGCTCTTAAGTTTCTTCACACTATTTTCTAGCATTGCCAAAGCACCCAAATCATGTTTCCCACCCGATAACCCCACATGCTGCTGATTTGGCCCCGTACTAGTAGCAATCCCAACTGGATTTGGAGATTGTGAGTAATTATGTTCACCGCAATAGCGGGAAGACTCGATCATAGCTAAAGAATGAACCTGTATCGAAGTAGAACTGGTATGATGAGGAGCATGAGAAATAGGACAAGGAACAGTACCCATTTGAGAGCTTCGCTTTCTGTGATTGTGCGAAGACGGAGAAGGCAAGGAAGATATCGGAACCGGCGAAACCGATGAATTGGGTCTCAAAACAGAGGCGAAATTCGGACAAGTACCCCGTTTGAGATGCTCAGAGGCGGTTCTGGACGGGTTTGAAGCGGAGAAAACGGCGTCGCAGAGTGAGCACTTTAGCTTGACAGCCTTGGGGAGGTTGGTGTTGGGGTTGCGAATGAGAATGGGTTCCAAATGAGCCCAGTACCAAGCTCCTTTGCCCTTTATGGCCTTTGTTCGAACAGTGACCAGACTGTCGTAGCGCTTGTTGAGGGCCCTGGCGGCTATGTCATCTTGGGAGAGAGATGGGTCTGTTGGGGTTGAATTTGTGGAGGCCATTGACTCAAAAGAGTGGAAATTGGAGAGTGAGAGTGAGTGAGTGAGAGAAAGTGAAGTGATGGGTTTTCAGTGAAAGAAGCAAGCGGGTGAAACTGAAGCAGTGTGGGGTTGGTGAGGTTGGCCTATCATGGTGGTGGGTTTGGGGCATTTAGCGGGAAAGTGAGGGCGAAGGTGAAATGGGTTTTGGGTTTGGATTGAAACAGAGTTCCATGGCGATCTTGGTGAGTGAAAAAATATGAGAGCTTGAAGTTTGAAATGGGTTTTGAAGGGTGTGATGTGAGGTTTGTGAAATTCTCTGCAACTCACCTGCACAACTGCTCAACTGCACGTTCAACACAGAACACACACAACAGAAATGAGGGAGTAACGGAGACATACATATAGTGCAGACTCTGCATACTCCAGAGAAAGAGAGAGAGAGAGAGAGAGAGAGAGAGAGAGAGAGAGAAAGAGAGGAATTTTATTCGACATAATCAAAATATGAGTTTTTTTTCTATTTTATTCTTCTGACCAACAATTTTTCCTTTTTTGTTTTTTTTTTCCAATCCTTCCTCTCTATGATCATTTTTGTTCATGTCTGTCAAATGTCAACAGTGTTCACCTCCTACTTTTTTTTTGCCTAATTTTTCACCTTCTATTCAACTTTCTCTCACATCTCTTAATCGGAGTGGTCTATTTTTAGGTCATCGTTTAATGATTATCTCGATAAAAAAAAAAATCAAATTGCAAGGCGTTTAGTTATTTAAATGTTAATTACCACATCATTAATCAAATGATTATGCAATTTCTTTTTTTCTTTTTTCTTTTTTGCATGAATAATCATCTGAGTGTAAAACGGCAGATGAATGCTATAACTACATTCCTCTTAAGCATTATACTTTCTTCTCTCCATTATAGAAGGTACGATGATTAAAACATTTTAGTATGACTGCAAATCTTTATCACATACCTTTAATTAATTTTGATTCGTGTTTTTTTTAAGTGAAATGGAGAATCTCTTGATTTTTTAATGTGGTTTTTTTTTTTTACTTCTAAGACATTGTTGTTAATTGAAACTTACATGTTTAGTGGCACAACACTTACTTTCACATTTCTAATTCAACAATTGCTATCCTCTTCTTCGACGAAAAATATTATCCAATAAATATGAGATTGAAATAGTTCCAATAATCAAACAAATAATCAAACGCAATTCCTACATAATTAAGAGATTGAGGATGTTGTCTGCTTAATTGTGTCACAAATACAAAGTAGTGTTTGTATTTTTTCTTTTTATTCTACATGTCAGATTGTAGATAAGTTTAAATTTCCCTCTCTTTTTTATTTCTACCTTCAAATAATAAATTTGTTGCTCTGAAAAGCACGATTTTTTTTAAAAGTATAATCAAATTAGGTAGTTTATGATTGCTCCAGTTCATTTTGAAGTATGAGCTCATTTCCATTTGTACGTAGATTCATGCACTAAATAGTATATATAGTATCTTTATATACCAGATACATAATATATATCTTGTATACAAATCGATAGGTGCAAATGCAGGTTAGGTTAATTGACAAAATAGTTTGCTCGTCTCCTTGCTCCTAGTTCGAATCTCCTCTCCGCAGTTTATAATAGTTTCGAATTTTTTGTTGTCAAATAGTACATAAATAAATATGTTGTTTAAGGTGTTTTTTTTTCTTCATTTTGTCATATTTTCTGTCTTCTACCTTTTATCAAATGTCATACTATAATTTTTTTATACAGTGGACTACGCGTCGTACATGATTTCAATAAGCTCTTGTCTTTAAAGGTAGTTGGAAAATCATATCATATCAATAATAAACATAATCTCACAGTATTATGTATGTTTATGTTTATATATCCACATTAACCATTTAAATAATGCGATTAACCATAGCTTTTGTTTTTTTAAACTGAAATACATTAAAAGTTAGATTCCCTATGAATCTTAAGACCATACAAATTAAAAAAAAATATAGCAACGACATCAAAAGGGAGATGATTAAACCAACCACATGAGTTGTTATAACTGTGTTTTTTTTTGTGTTTTTTTTTTTGCCAACTATTCTGCAACCATATTAATTTCTCTGTAGATACGAGTAATAGTGACTTGGTTAAATTTCCCAAGAAGTTGCCTTATATATTTTGCCATTGATTTTAAACTCCACTGTAAATTGCCTTGTTTGGTAATAATTTGTAGAAATACTTTAGAATCGCCCTCAATTTTCACCTTCAACATCTTCAAACGATTGACCCATATCAAAGCTTGCTTGATCATCATCTTTTGTTATGGTAATATGTAACAAGATTATTAGTTATCCGAACTTATGAAATTTGTAAAAACTAATATATAAGGATTGATGCCGGAACCAAAATACCTGTGCGTTTAATTTTAATTTTGTAATTAAGCTAGTTTAAATAGCATCAAAATCATACTCCAACCAAGTTAACTATTTGATGATCACGCTTAGGAGTTTGGTGGAGTGGTTACAAGTGCGACCCATAAGGTTTCACTATTTTAGGTTTAATTTACATGTGATGTTTTCCAACAAAAGGAGAATAAATTGCATAACAAGTAATTTATGGAAGAAATTATTGAAAAAAAATAGAGACAAAAGATACAAGTATGACTGCAGATAGCAGGCATGTGGTGGATGTGTGGAAAAGTCAACAAAGTAGCCCTAATGGCATTTTCACCTAAAGCATATGGTGCTGTCCAACCTAAAGCTTTACTCAATTTTAAGATCTAGTGTCTATTTCAAATTTCCAAAATATAAAGGTTTGGGTTTTGGAAATATTGAATTTGAAGCTTAGATCCATCCATGGACCATTAAATCATTAAAAATATGAATTTTCCCTTTTCAGCAACAGAATCTGAACCATTGAACCAAACCATATAAAAACCAAACAATCATCTTAATCTGGGTAATTATATTATGACTTTGGTCTGGCTTGGCTTGGGTTCAGAAAATGACATAAGTAAGTTTGTGGGCTAGCTGGCTATGAATATTTTGGGCCAAAAAATAAATTTAAAAGAAGCGTATTATTATATCTATTGAGACATATCATCCTTAAAATAATTTTCACACTAGCATTATTTTTTACTCATTATTTTGCACACGTGTTTCATATGTCTTCAGTGGAACCCAACCGTATGGAATAATAATAAACTTTTTCATTAAATTTTAATAATTGGAATACCTTTTACTCTACGTTATCGGCCTCGTTTATTTTCTTTTCTTAATACTTTCAAAACGCTCAACTACGTTAAATTTAACACAAAAAATAAAGTGGATTATTATGTCTTCAAAATTCTGTTGGATCATTATATAAACAGTAATATTTTTATGGGCCACTTACAAAAAAGTATATGAATGGCTCAGAGGGAGCCCACTCAGAAAGCCTGCAGATTTTCATCACTTTGGACGAACTGGGCCCATTTTTCAACCCATTACACTGCTTCCTTTCATGGGCCACTTGCAAAATTTTACACCTCACAATTTTTATTTTATTTTTTGGTGTGTAAAAATCTCCCTAGCCGACAACAGAAAGAAGCAAAATTAACAACTCTAAATAACTTCTCCAATCTATCTAATATTGATTTAGAAATCAGATTGGTTTTCAAATAATTCCCTTGCACCCGAGCTTTTAGTTTCGATTCCCTTCTCCTCCAATATCCCTTCATTTATCTAACCTGATCGGCGTCAGCGTTCAAATAAACATTTCGCGCGTCTAGTCTCCTTATAACACGTGTCTGAGTCAAAGGGGCATCAAACGGCCCGGGAAACATTAATAACGAGGCGCCACATGTGCTTACATAACACGGTTGCATATAATGGCCGTGTTACCGTGAGTGACCTAAACTCGAGGGGAAAATTAGGGTTTTAAGAGCCGAAGCGAGAACCCTTGCCCAGGGTTTTAGACAAAGTTCCGAACATCGCTGTGCTGTGTGAGCCAACCATACAGTAACAATGGGATTTTGGGGTCAGTCTTCTTTCATTTTGTTTCATTATTGAATTTTCATCTTGTCTTTAATGTTAGCACGTTAATGTTCTATGAATTTCATAATATTTCTTGAAATCGTAAGAAAATAAAATGGAAATTCTTCGATTTCTCAGAAACTGAAATTTTTGATAATATGGGTAACTCTAGTCCCTGTTTGGCTTGTGAGAAATCGTAGGCGAAAAATTGAAAGCTAGAGTTTGGGGTTGGGATAGAATGGGGGATGCGTGATACTAAGTTCTTCTTGCATAAACTCAGTTCCTTTAGCTATCGAATGCAGCATCACATGTATATAATTTTTGGGTTGAATTTGAACTATAGGAATTGAAGTAAAACCGGGCGAACCATATGGTTATCAATCCGATGAATTTAAAGGAAGGCTTCACATTACTCAGGTACTTTGTTTTTTTATTTATTTTTAAATTGTAAATTTTCAAAACTTTTGGTTGTTGCCAGCACTCTAATAATTTTTGGAAATCATCGTGAATTGGGTGTGGTATAATGGTCAATTTGCTTGTTAACTCTCTGTTGATATATCAGGCGACTTTAGGCCTTGGTGAATCGAAGGAGAGGAGCATAGTTCAGTGCTCCATGGGATATAAGAGTCCAATCTTTTTGTGTTCCTTGTTACCAAATAAGAATGAATCATGTCCGTTGGATCTTGAATTCGAGGGTGTTGATGGTTTGATAGACTTCTCGGTGATTGGCAAGCGGAGTGTCCATCTCTCTGGTTACTTCGTGGATGATGACAGAGATGCCAGAGATGACTATGAATCGTATGTACTTACTTTACTACTGATAATTTTTTCTATGTAGGGTTTTCCTCATTTTTAACGGTTATTTTTATCTCTCTTACAACATTTTCAGGGATTCTTTTGGGGAGGATATTGCCGAAACTGAGTCGGAGTCATCAGAATACGACAGTGATGATGCTTATGATGATGGCTTTATTGACGATGAAGATCTGGACATTTACCCGCCTTCACCTGTTCCCAATAGCGGAGGTACATTGGCCTATTGGATTTTATTTTCTATTTCACTATCATAGGATTCTAAGGTTCATTTTTTCTTTTTGTTTTCGTCTTTCGTCACAGCCACATCTGTCTGTTGGAAGTGTATGCTCTATTAAATATGTTTTGAATGACTTGGCATAGCTTTTTTTATGACTTTCACCACTGGTTTGCATATTGGATCTGATATGAGAGGAAGCATAACATAATAAAAATTTATTTGTCAAAAGTTTGATTATTCTCAATATGTTAAACTTAAGCTAGATATTTCACTACCATTTTTGTGTACGCTAAACCATTGATTTGATATTATTACCACACTATGTTATCCTTCAAAATCTGGTCTTTTTGTTTGAAAAGTAGTATTGCGCTGCTGGGATAGTGTGTATCTGTGCTTTATTCATGGTTGTCGCTTATTCAATGCACCAGACTGTTGGATCTGATGTCAGGTCAGTATGATGATGTAAGATAGTGCTTGACTCGGGGTTTTATTTGGCTTAAATTTTAGTTGTAATTGAGGAGATAGAGGATGATGAGAAACCTACGAATGGAAACATCCAGTCCAAACGACTACTAAAAAAGAATAAATCAAGTTGCTTGGAGGACAAAAACCCTCAACATCAAATTGTTTCCAAGAGAAATGCCGGCGTCCCTGTTCTGGAGAGTGAAGATGAAGATGGCTTTCCAATATCCACCAAGCAGAAAACCAACTCCAATATTGAGAAGCCTGAAGCAGCAACAGAACAGGAAGATAACAAAATAACTGAGAAAAGCAAGAAAAAGAATGTGAAAGATGGTGATGATACTGCTGGGTTAAAAAGGAAAGTTGAAGATGTTGACCAAGATGGTCAGCCAGAAAGGTGGGTAATTCAATTTATCCATTTCACGTGTTAGTTGTTTGTTAGTGGTAAGCATGGAAGTCGACAATTAACAATGATTCAAGAACTTTGTTTTTGTTGTCTTTTTCCTGAGGTGCTCACCAAATTCTCAGTTTTTTAAAAGTTTTTCCTTAAATGATGTCAGGCAAAAGAAAAATAAGAAGAAGAAGAAGCTGAGACAGCAAGCTAAAGAGGGAAATGCAGATGAAGTCAATGCTTGCACCGACAATGAAAAGCAACCTGAGATCTGCAAGAGCCAAGACATTAACCAGGCTTTGCCGGTTAAGAAGTGAGTTTTGCTACATCATATTTTTCGGTTTCAAAGTTGCATTTATATTTTAATTTCATTGAGCCAGGAATTGAAATTACCCATCCCCTCTAATATTTTGATTCTTTAGATTTGAGTGTCAACTTGTTTAAGGAATGAGGCTTAGAACAATCAGACATTGGCTTTATGCTTTTTTTTCTATCCATAACTTGGGCTTTAATTTATTTTTATTTTTTCTTCTTTTTAATCATATCTTGCATGTCCAACTCACTATATTCTTTACTAAGAAGTCCAGTCAATTTCTACCAGAGAGATTGAATGCTTGGATAATACCCTTACTAATGGCTTAGACTTGCTATCCACTATTATTTCTCTTGTGCATGCGCACATTTGCTTTCTCGTTCCTACATTGATCAATAAGTAAATTGCCTGTTTGCATGGACAGGAGCTCTGACATCAACACGGATTCTATTCCTGGTGAAAATCACACAGAGGAGAAAAAGAAGAAGAAAAAGAAGAAGAAAGCCCAGGAGAGTGAAACAAAAGTGGATCAAACTGTTGCTAACACGGAAGATCCAAATGAACCGACTTGGGAGAAAACCAATGGCAAGCCATCTAAAGTGAGAACCTTTGGAAATGGACTGGTTATCGAGGACCTATCTATGGGCCAACCAGATGGAAAAAGAGCTTCTCCAGGACAAAAGGTAAGTTTTAGCCCTTAGGCATGTTTACTTGTACCTTTTAATGGATTTAAGACACAAATATTTATTGGTTTACAGGTCAGTGTTCGCTACATTGGCAAGCTAAAGAACGGAAAAATATTTGACTCAAACGTGGGAGGACCACCCTTTAAATTCCGCTTAGGTACCATTAATTCCATTTGATAGATATTAAGAAAGAACTCGACTTCAGTATGTGTGTTACCTTAATGTCTTATGGTTGTGCAGGTATAGGTCAAGTTATATCGGGCTGGGATGTTGGGGTTAATGGTAATTCTCTAAGATATCAAAATCTTTACTTAAATCTGATTTTCGGTTTTAACTAAGCAGTTAATTGTTGCATCTTTTAATGCATATCTACCTCCCTCCAGGTATGCGTGTTGGGGACAAAAGAAGACTCACGATTCCACCAGAAATGGGGTATGTCAATATCATAATTTTTTCTGTTGAGCTTGTTGTCCGCTTTTCCATTTCTGCCAAACTTATTTACATGTTTCTTTTTTATGCAGTTATGGACATAAACGTGCTGGAAAAATACCACCAAACTCATGGCTTGTGTTTGATGTTGAGTTGGTTGCTGTTAATTGATTCAGCTGTGGAGATGTTCGTTCCCCTTCCAATTTTGAATATCTTTTTGTCCTGCTGGGAAAACCAGTCTTGAAAACTACAATATACTCTGTCTCTTCTGTCTTAGAGAGTTGCATCTCTCTAAGCCTCGGTTTCCAACTTAGCCGTTATAGCATATTCAAGTATATGTCGATTTTGGAATTGTTTATAAGAGCAGTTGATGCGGCTAAGAACATTTCATGATTTCCATGTTTGTACTTTGCCCTTCTAGTTTTCTTCCATGGTTTTAATAAAAAAATATTATTATTGAAAATGCTTTAAAAATATTTCTAAGGATGCCCAATTCAGCATTTTGACTTAAGCGGGCAAGGAAAGCTTTCCAAATCAGAAGTATTTCTTGGCAAGTTTTTATTTTTATTTTTCTCCATTCATAATTTGACAAGAATAAAATTAATACATCTTTGGTAACTAATCCTATTTTTATTTAAACGAAGGGGAGTCAATTCAATTGATACTGGCAAACTTCACTAGAATATGTTAGAAATATTAATTTTTTTTTTGTCAATATAAATATTTACAATTGGACTTACAAAAATATTTATGGTAACAAAATTCCCTTTTTAACTTAAAACGAAAATTAAAAAGAAACTATATGAAGGAATCACAAGAAATAAATTATCCAATTGTCTTTTTGTTGGCCCAATAAAAATTAAAAACAATGCTCTGCTTCAGTGCTGTTAGAGATGCGCGAAAACGAGCGGGTTTCTTTTGTATGGTCTTTTGGGATGAACGCGAGAGAGAGAGAGTTAAGAAAGAGGATTGGATTGGATTGTATTGATGCTTCGGAAGAAAATAATCAAAGTGTATTCTTTAACAACATTTCAAGATTTTGTCTTAACCCATAAAGACTCGAGCTACATAGAGAAGACTCAACATTGCATTGCATCACCAAGAAACAAACCTAGACAACACACTCATTAATAGTTGCTGATTTCCTCACCAAGATCCTATAGTAACTAGCAGTAAGGACGTTTGGCTATGCAAAATTACATGCTTGGTTGGTAACACCAAAAACCAGAAAGGCTTATTTAACAACTAGGGTTTTAAGATTCCAGCACTCCTATCAGTATGGTTCCACTGGTACTCTGAATTTCGATCCGGCATAGACTGCTGCAGATCCAAGCTCCTCTTCTATCCTAAGAAGCTGCAAAACACCCAACAAGAAAAGCAGAAAATAGTTAGAGAGAACTTAGAAGCAAGTTAACAAGAAGATGGGCGCACCTGGTTGTATTTAGCAAGCCGCTCTGATCTGCAAGGAGCTCCAGTCTTAATTTGGCCCTGTTTGATCAAACAAGGATGCATAGGCCAAATCAGTTTAAGTAACAGCATAGTCCAAAGCTTGGACGACATCCCAATACATTTCTAACACTAAATTATAAAATACAAGGTAGACTTATATAGCATCCAGGTAAGACCCTAGCACTTACCGTCGACAGCCCAACAGAAAGGTCAGCAATGAAAGTATCCTCAGTTTCACCACTGTAAAAGTAAAAAGATAAACCAAATTGGCAAAGGAGTATGTGTATCAAGAGACAGATGAAAATAACGAAAAATGGGATACCTTCGGTGACTTGCCATGACACCCCAGCCAGCACGTTTTGACATTTTCACGGCTTCAATGCTTTCAGTTACTGAACCAATTTGATTCACCTAAACAAACAAAAAATAAAGAGATGAGTGTCATCACTGGTCACTAGTCATCCACAGAAATCCATAAACTATTAACAACTTGGACGAAAGATGAAAGTAGCAGCATTAGCCACCTATAAATCATGAAAGATTGGATCCAAAATCAAGGAAAGAAAGGGGCCGAAATTACTACCTTCAAAAGAAGAGCATTGCAGGTCTTCTCCTTGATTGCTTTCTCCACTCGCTGCAGCAGGCACAATGAACAAAGAAATGTCAAGACCACCTTTTCTATCATTCATCACACATAATGTGATACATGTAGCAGTATAATAATAAAATCTACTTGCCTTTGGATTTGTGACAAGGAGATCATCGCCAACAATTTGCACTTGCTCACCAATTTCAGCAGTCATCTTTGCGTAGTGTTCCCAATCATCCTGATCAAAGGGATCTTCAATCGACACAATTGGATATTCAGTAACAAATGACTTGTAAACATTCTTCAGACTGTCTCCTGATATTTTTTGTGATCCATCATTTTTCTGCAGCATAAAACTAAGTAGTTCAGCCAGCTAACCCAACATAAGAGATAATAAATCCATATAATTAGTATATAGAAAAGATAATTATCCATGTGTAGCCAAATATGTTGTAATTTAGTTACCTCTTCCTTGAAATTCAAGTCATAAGTCTTATCCTTGCTATCATAGAATTCTGAAGCAGCAACATCCATCCCAATGACAACCTTTCCAGTATATCCAGCTTTAGCTATGGCTGTCTTCAGCAGTTCAAGACCCTCTTTGTTTTCCTATAAAGGGAAACATCAAAAGAATGAATTATTCCACTGCCTGGCCAAAATTCACTAAGGAAAAAAACAATTGTCATTTTCTACATAAGCAGAAGTTAATCTGTTATACGAAGACATGTACTCTGGAAACTTAGTAAATTAAATTACCACCATTCAAATAATTAAGCCAGTAAAGAACACAAGAAAGCTCTGCTTCCAGACCAACGATAACAAAAAGCCACTCTAAGTTGTCTTGTTTTGTTAATATTTTTACATACCTGAATATTAGGTGCAAACCCGCCTTCATCCCCAACATTCGTGGCATCTTGTCCATACTTCTTCTTAATTACAGCCTGGAAGAGAAACCAAGTGGAAACTTCATGAGGCCTGCAAAGGAGGTCATTCTATTATGCAAAAGCTGCAAAAGAAAATAGTAATACCTTCAGGTGATGATATACTTCTACTCCCATCTTCATGGCTTCCTTGAAAGAAGATGCTCCAACAGGGAGAATCATGAATTCCTGTCACAGAAAAAATAATAAGAATAAAAATTGCAAGGGGCACTAATTTCTCATAACATTAGAGAAAATACTAACAGATTATTCAAGAACAAAAAGAGAAACACGAAATCAACATTAACCTGCATTGCTAGTTTATTGCCAGCATGAGAACCTCCATTAATGACATTAAACGCAGGTACAGGTAGCACCAAGGTCTTGTTTCCAGCAAGATTGGCAATGTGCTGCAATGTAAAAAGAAAAAGCACTATTAAGAGTGAACCTGAGACATGCCTTTAACTAAATGAAATGGCAGGGTACTACTCTCCCTGGAAACAAACCTTGTAAAGAGGGATCTTGTTCACAATGGCACCTGCTTTGCAGACAGCAAGAGACACTGCCAGTATAGCATTTGCTCCAAGCTAAAATAATAAAAGTGAGAAGAAACCAGAATTAGCATGCAACAAATTAGACCGAAGTGCGGCAATAAGAGAGGGAGAAGAAGCAAGAAGAAAAAAACATTAATATACCTTCTGTTTGCACCAACCCCATTCGTTAACAGTTCCATCAAGCTGTTGTACCATATAATTGTCAATTTTGGTCTGCTCTGTTGGGTCCTGTGATGCACACAACAAGCAAGAAGAAAATTAATAACCATTTGCCTTTCATTGGAATAGGAATAGGAATATAATACAATCTAAAAATCTCTATGTTACCTTTCCAATCAAAGCAGGTCCAATGATCGAATTCACATTCTCCACAGCCTAAACACAAGATTAAATTGCAATGATCAACTTTGCTCCATTTAAACGAAAAACGAAATCAAAATGATATAGAGGAACATTATACAGACATCGCAGAGTCAAAATCTAATACTGAACAATAACCACATACTTTAAGGACACCTTTCCCAAGATAATCCGATCCACCATCTCTCAACTCCAGGGCTTCATAGATACCTTTTCAATCATATAATATAACAATAAAATATTAGCGAGAAAGAACTACAACTAGAACCATGATGATAGGCACTCAAATAAGTTCAAATTAAACCTACTTTAAATAGAAAAAATGTAAAGAAATGAAGTGCAAACACCTCACTAATGAAGTGCGAAAACATAGACATAAAGGAATATATAAAGATATATAGTTCCTAAAACCTAACTCTCCAACATAACCAGCAAACTCAGGAACAATCAGAACATAAGACTAAAACAAATGAAGAGGAAGGGGAACGCTCTATGGTTTTTACCTGTGGAAGCTCCACTTGGAACAGCTGCTCTTGCGTAGGTTCCATCGGAGAGTGTAACATCAACCTTAAATAGACACACATTCAGTCATCATCAGTCTTACATTTGAATCCAACGGAAAAAAAGAAAAAGAAAAAAAAAACTTGTTTGGTTGCTCAGAAATCTAGCATCTTACTAAAATTTAATTTTGTTTTCTCACATTTTCTCATAAACCAGACAGTGCTGACCAAAAAAAAAAATCAGACATTGAAGACTGAAGAGGGAAAAAATGAAAAAAGAAAACAGATAACTTAAAATGAGATCGAAAATAAGGAAATCGGATGGCGGAAAATGAGAGAAACTCACTTCGACGGTGGGATTGCCACGGCTGTCGAAGATTTGCCGGGCTTTAACAAGCTTGATCGTCGTGGCCATTGTAACTTCAACTTCAACTGCAACTGCAACTGTCTCACTCTCTTTCACTCTTTGTATTTATCGAAGGCTTTGTCGAGAAAGTGATGAGATGTGGTAAATATAGAGGTGGGATCACGTGGGCGTGAAGCGCGGGCAAGGAAATCGCTGCCGTTGATCGTTCAAAAAGTGCAAGCGATGTGGACGGTCGGTGATTTCTTTCTTGCGAATCACGGACTGCCAACTTAGTCTCTGGCCCGGACTGGCATATGAAAAGGAATATGCGGTTGCCCACTGCCCCTTGCCCAAGAAATTACATTACTCCATGTCATGATGAGAAATGAAGGGTAAATTGGGAATTTGAGGGTGGCTTTTTGTCAAAAGGTGTGATTTGGGCGCACCCAGATTTGATAAACCGGGGTTCAAATTATAGTTTTGGTTCCTCAAAGTTCCACATTAATCATTCTAAAAAAAAAAAATAATAATAAATAAATAAATTCCACATTAATCTCTTTAGTCTCAATTGTTACAAGTTAATCTTTAAAGTTTACTAATTGATACAATTTACGAATAATACTTCAATTAGTCAATTTTTTTGACATAATTAACACATGAGTAACATAGGTGACCGTAAATTAGACTGTTTGGAAGTGTAGAATCACTATATATATGGCTCTTATGCACCAATTTTTTGAGTTAGTGACGAAATTAAGTCATTATTCTTAAATTGCAATAGTTATTAAACTCCAACACTTCAATCGTGAGAATTAAAACTACATGGACTAAAGTCGAACTTTGATGGAATTATAGACCAAAATCTTAATTCAGTTTTAGTTTTTGGTAAAGTGGAAGACCTAGGCCCAAACACGTTAAGAAGAAGAGGGCAAGGTACTAGCCCAAATGCTCAGTGTGGGTCAAGATAGCCCCACTAAGCTCCGTGTGTCTTAATTTTTTAAATGGTTAAGCCCACCTAGATTTAGCCCAAAGCTAAGCCCCTATATGCCAAGGTCCTGAAAACCCTTCTTTGTGTAGTTCACAGCTCGACCTAAACCCTAAAACCAAAGCAATTGGAAATAGGGTTTTATCAAGGGTTCAGAGGCCACAGCGGAAAGGTAAGCATTTTTCATAGCCAGTCTCCTAAGTTTCAATCTTGAAGCAAACTGGTTTAAGCTCTATACAACCGTAGTCTTTTAATTTAGGCGTAAGATGTAATTCTTCGTTCTTCCTTTTCCCTTTTCTGCTTGGCTGCCGAGAAAATTGATGTATAAGAGGATGGAAAGATATCGCATTTTCGTTTTTTTTTTTTAAATTTCCTGAAATCCCAACTGTAGTTTTTTGTGTATGAATCTGTTCTTCATAGGCTGTGGTGTGTTAATCTGATATTTCAACTTTGATTGATTTGAGCTGGAAATAAAATAAATATATTGGAATTTATAATGATTCTGTGTTTATTAAGATTAAGATATGTGATATTGTTTGGTAGGTTATAAATTTTAGTCGTGCAGCATAGATTTATTTCTATTTTGTTTCCTGAATGCATTAATCTGTTTTTGGTACAAATCTTTTCAAATGTATGAACTGATATGAAGTGATTTATCCTGTTCATTAGTCTAAACAACTTGCATCTTTTCCTAATAGATTTACTAAATGGGTGTATCCAATAAAGAGTCCAGACGGTTTAATGAGGATTCCATGGAAGAGGATGATTTGGAAGACGTGTCTGAGCCAGAATCCGAACCAGAATCAGAACCAGAATCTGAAGATGATGAAGATGTGAAATTGACTGAACCATCAAAGAAAGCCATATTCAACAGAGATGGTCTACTTGATAAACTTGGAGATATTAGCTGGCCGGAGAATGCTGGATGGGTGCACAAACTTTCTGTTGATATTGATCAAGAGCAACAGGTGGACGTTAATGATGACCTAACTCGGGAGCTCGCGTTTTATACCCAGGCTTTAGAGGGAACGAGAAAGGCATTCGAGAAGCTTCAGTCAATGGGGCTTCCTTTTCTCAGGCCTGAGGACTACTATGCGGAAATGGTGAAGACAGATTCCCACATGGAGAGAGTGAAGAGCCGGCTTTTGGTAGAGAAGAAGAAGATTGAGGAAGCCGATGAGAGAAGGAAAGCTAGAGAGGCCAAGAAATTATCTAAAGAGATTCAGGCTCAGAAGTTGAAAGAGAGAGCTAAGCAGAAAAAGGAGGACATAGAGTCTGTGAAGAAGTGGAGGAAGCAGAGGCAGCAGAGTGGGTTTGCTGGGGGTGACAAAGGCAGTGAGTTGGATTTGGCATTCGAAGATGGGAAACCATTTGAGAAGTCAAGTAATAAGAGGCCAGGTGTAGCTCCAGGAGATCGGTCGGGAGGGAAGGCAAGACAAGGTGTGAAGGTGGGGAAGAAACCGAAGAAGAGGGATATCAAGGATTCCAAGTTTGGATATGGAGGGAGGAAAGGTTCCAAGAAGCAAAATATGGCTGAAACCACCAATGATTTGAGAGGCTTCAATAAAGATTCTCTCTCAGGAAATAAGAAAAGGAAGAGGTGATACCATCGTAGGGTTTTGTTTGTGCACTAGTCTTTCTTTCTGGTAAGGGCTTGCCTGTTTAGCCTATTAATTTTTGCTGGTGACTTTAATACATGTGAACTCTTAAGTGTGTTAAGCTTTGCTCCAACACTACTAACCTTGAAAGTGGTGGTTGTGCTTCTTGGTGGATGATCATAGTATGAAGTAATATTTTTTTTTATGCAAAGTTTTAGTTGGTCCGGATGAAGCCAAACACTACAACCAATTTGTAGCTTTCTTCATATGAAAAATTATGATTTACAAACAAATATCTTATATATGTCTTCATCCATTCTATTTCATGAACTGTAGCTTCCAACTACTAAGAATTTTGTAGTGGTCATATGCTTCTGGTTTCACCTTGCTTTTAATAACTAAATGTGCAATCAGATCCGTTCAAATGCATTTCAATATCCATCTGCTTCGCCTATAAAGTTTATAAACTGTCCTGGAATGCCGATATCATTACGTTTTTAAAGCTGCACTTGTTCTTTATGAAATCAGTTCTGTGATCTGCCAATGCAAAGGCCCTTCAACATAGATGCCAGATTTATTTATTTATTTGATAAAAAAGCGACATAATTTTATTAGATCAATAGGAAAGAGTATAAAGGATATCATTAGCAGGTTTTTTTCCTGGTAACAAAGACATTGAAATTTTGATTGAAGACAGATTGGACTTTTCTTTGGTAAAAATAAAAAAGTCTGGGATTTGCTCAACGCATACTCAAAAATAAAATTTGTGGTTCTATGATGTCAACTTTTGATGCCAAGAAACGAAGAAAGTTCCATGTGAGGTTCTTGGGAGGTACGTTTGGACTTTTTTGATTAAACAAAAGAGAGAAGACCCACTAAACAGTGAGTGATTTGGGAAGTTTCATCTCAACTACAATGGATTTATATCTCAATCATTAAACAAAATCATATAACATATGTCATTTTCTATGTAGCTTTCACACCACCCCACCTCACCATCTAGTCGTTAACATGATCTCCTTCAAAAAGCTTCTCGCCTACACTTCTTTCAATCCTTTGTACCAGTAGTTATAAATAGCTTCTTTTCGTTCTTCTTCTAACACCCTACCCCTTCTCCTCCTTGCTTTTGTTCATCAAAATATATCCTATCCAGTCCAATCCAATCCAATCTGCTCAACCATGTTGGCTTCTACATTGGACTTGCTCACTCAGGCTGCTTCCAATTCTCTGCTTGTTTTCTGCTTCTGCAATTTGATTATAGTCATAATCTTCATGGGGTCGAAACCAGGCTCTTACTTTGAGCAAGAAAGTGAAATTCCAGTCTCGATGGTCACCAGCAGCTACAAGTACAACAGAAACAACACAAATTGTAAACAAGTTGATGATGCTAAATGTAAGCAGGAGGAGGGTACTTTGGTCAATCCATCAGATACTGTTTTCAGCCAAGTTTCATCAAATGCCAAGAAAGAACTTGCCACTGCCAGTGATGAAAAGGACAGCATCATCAGCCATCACAATGACAGCAAGAAGTGCGACAATGATGATGAGCTGAGAAGAAGAGCGGAAGAGTTCATTGAAAAAATGAACAAAGGATGGAAGGCAGAGTTGTCGAGAACTTCACATTTAATCTAAAGGGGCTTGCATAATAAATTTGTATTAGCTTGGTTTTTGGTCATCATCAAGCTTAAAATTTTGTACATTAATTGTAACTCCGATGTGGTTTACTGAGGAAAATTTAATTTTAATCATTAGAAATAGAAATGTTCTTAGAATTGTCGGCCCCGGAAATGAAGTCTGCAACTGCAAATCTTCTGTGAAATTCTCGATCCTGTCCTGTATGTTTCGGAGGGTAACTTTGTTCAAACTTATAGATTAACAAAACGTAAGCAAAAGCCTCATAACATATGCCTTGATTCTGTTCTCACATGGATAAAGAGGGAAAGTGTTTGAAAAGTTACAAAAGGGCATGTTCATTTGGTAATGTAAGCCGCATGAACTTTTCTCATCTTCTTTTGTTTTTTGGTCCATCGTTCAACTTTTTATCACTTCCCCTGCTTGAGAGAATAATATATATATATATATATATATATATAAATAAGGGAGATTCACTATTATACCCAATATATAAGCCCAAATTAAAATAAAAATAAAAATCCTATATGAAATGGATTTTAGAAACACACCCAAAATCCATTTACAACATAACAAAAAGACTTTTAATTTCTTTTAAATTACAAAACTGCCATTGATTTCTTAAAACAAACTCAACCCTAAAATATCATTAAAAAAAACCTAAAACACTCAATAAGGCATCAAAGTAATTTAATAATCAAGATTAAATTCAATAAGGCCATTTGTCATTTTTTGGGTTTGTTTATAGAAATTAAATGGTGTAGAGTTTATCTATATTATTAGTGCTAAGAATGGGTGAATGACTAAATATCTCTATAAAAATGGCTTTAATAATAAAGAATCTCATATCAGTTGCAGGAGGTGATTGGTTTTCAATTATAAGCTATGCCACCAATTTTAGGAAAGCCAATTTTGAATTTGGAGGGCCAGGTCGACGTTTTGCCTAACTTATACGTGTTGGTCTGATGTCAACTTCGAAATAAGTTGGTAAGTCAAGATCTTTTAATATAAATAAACCCAATTTCAAATAATTTTCTTTAATTTAAGCCATACTTAGTCTCCTTCACATAATTACCTGACTAATAGTTTTCTAATATCTTGCAAGCAAACAAGTTTTAGTCAAATTTAATGAGATGATCAGGTACATGTTCTGTTCTGTTTTGCAAAAGAAAAAGAGAGACAACAAAGAAAGTACCATGAAAACGGGCTTGGTTAGTGGGTGATGTTTTTGTGATGACGCAGACGGAAGGAGAGGCTGAGAAGGATCCATGTGACATTCTTGTTTGGTAGAATGGACTTTTAATTTAAAAAAAGTGAAAAAGAGGCCCCATCATCCCCATAATTTTAGTTGGGAATGAGCTTTCCATTCCAATGCATGATAAATAAAAACATTTTTTTTTATGCCATTGCCATTTATCATTAGCTTTCACAATACAGAACATCTTCTTCTCCTTAACTTCTGTTACATAAAGCTTCCCATCCACTCTTTCCTTCATCCATACAAGCTTTCAAGTGGGCTAACCTCTCTCTCTCTCACATACACATTTTGTTAACAAAGTTTGCCCTTCCAATGTCCACAACTATGCTTGATTCTACACTAGACTTAATCACTCCGGCTGCTTCCAACTCTCTATTCATCTTCTGTTTCTGCAACTTGATCATAGTCATTATCCTCGTGGGCTCGAAACCCATCTCCAACAACAATGAAGAAAGCGCAATTCACCTCACAATGCCCACCAGCAAGCATGTGGATGATGAACAAGGCACACGGGATAAACAAGTGTGCAAGAAGAACAATGCCTTGATGGAAGTCAGTCAAGTGTCAAATGCCCAGACTGCAATATCTGATAACAGTAAAGTCAGCAGTGCCAATAGTGACAATGGTGAAACTGAGGGTGATGATGAGCTGAGGACAAGAGCAGAAGAATTTATAGAAAAGGTTAATCAAGCATGGAAAGCAGAATTACTAAGAAATTCACGTTTATTCTAGGCAGGCATGGTCTGAAGCCAGCAATTTTTTGTTGCAGTGATGAGGCTTTGCTGTAGCTATGTTGACAACATCTTTAAAAGGAATGTGCTTAAATTGCCTACTATTATTCCTTTTAACTTTGACTTTTTTTCTCTCTGTTTTTTGGAGTTGTGGACTTAAATGTTCTGTCATATGGATATGGATATGGATAAAGATAACCGATTTCGGCGAATGAAAGATAGATCTGCAATTTTGTGAACTTTTTAAACACTCATAAGTTCATAACCAAGAGAGCATTCACTCAAATTCCAACTTTCAGATACTAAGAAGTTTATGGGACAAATCACTAATCATGTTTCATACATCTAAAAATGCTACACCATAGAACACTAGAAATACATGAATACAACAGCCACACGATAAGCTTCGTGCTCGAGAGACCGACCTAAAACCTAATAAGAACGACTACAATCCTGGGTTATAACCAACATGAGGTACGTTAAGCCTAGTTTGTCCTTCACAAAAGAGCCAATGAGTCTGCATATTGGTGTCAGACAAGGTTGAGTGAGCCTAGATGTCACTGATTCTGGAGAAAATAATTAAGATACAACCATCACACAGGGAGCAAACATGATCAATAAGAAACTTCACAGTTTGGTTGACCAGGGCCTTTAGATTCCTCTTCCGACAACGATTTACTCTCAGGAGCTGAGTTCTTAAAGCTGTGCATGGGGTTTACAGAAGTTGAATTGTTTCCATGGAAGGAAGGAGAAGTCAGAATGGGCTTTACTCCACCACAGACCTTCATTTCTTCACCAGACACGGCATTGACAACAATAGGGACAATCGACGATGATACAGGCTCGAGTCTCTGTTTCTTGGGCTTCTGTTCCTGCTGGTGACCTGGTAGAAAACTCCCCACCACAACCTGATGTAGTTAAAACAGTTCAAAGGAAAACATCAACTGCACAACTCTTGATATATACAGGTGGAACATGCAAAAAAGAAGAATTCACTGTTATAAAGTAAGCTACAATACATTACAACAATTAATTTCTAATATAATAACAAAATATTGGAATATTTGATAAAGAAATAGTAAAATTAACATTTTAAATGTGTCAGAAATTAATCAATTATATAATGACTGACTATTAATCTTCTTTTACTTCATCTTTTGTTCTCTCTTCCTAGGAAATGATGTTACCTGCACAGGGCCAGCAGCTATCAACATACCAGCAAGCCCTCCCCCAACCACTCTACCGTCTGGACCTGCCAAAGCGACACTCATGCCACCAGATCTGCTCTTTGTTCCTGCGTTCTCAATTGCAATATATGATCCAGACAAGGAAAGTATCTCAAAACGGCCCTGTAAAATTCAAAAGAAAAAACCACCGTCATATTTTCTACCGATCAACAATGTCAGGAAACTGAGTATGATAACAGTTTAACTACATCATGTCGGCCAAGTTACAAACTTGAAACTTTTTGGGTCAGCATAAAGATAAGAACTTATGCAAGTCATTTACTAAAACAGTTATAGAGTTGATCAATCTTCCGCATTAATGTTGTCTTCTGCAGGAACATATGGAGTCAATAATTGCTGTATTTTCTTTTGATTTAATGTGTTGTTCACTAGCTATAGTAGCAGAATAAATAACAAAAAAAACTGAAAGGTTATACTCTTAAATATAGAGCATTTAAAAATAAATAACATATGATATACACAACACCAAGTATGTAAATAGCTTGCAACTAAGAAGTTACATTGTATAGTAATAACACACAATTTGAAAGGAGGACGAAAGGCCATACCTCATATGTTAAAGTACCCCCAGAAGAACTGGGCTGCCGAAGTGTAACATTTGAAATGGTACCATTTGCAGAAAGTATGCAAATAGCTCGAGACCCTTGTTGAGAGAATGACATGATCTTCATCGTAACATCCTACGACAACCAGAAGAAATATCAGAAATCAGGTCAAGAACAACATAGATCAAAGCGCTAAGTCTTGGACAAGCAAACTCATCCTTAACAAATCTTGAGATGAAAACTTCCATTATCGATTAGGAATAGTTGGCATGAGATTGCTGTAGTAACGTGAAAATTTGTTTCACATATAATTTTTCAATGCATACCTCGCCAGCATGGACAGTGAGGACATGAGGTGTAAAGTTTGCACCAACAGAGTATGCAATCTTCTCACCTACAAAAGAATTAAAAACCCTCAGCGAATCGAAAATAAAACAAACAAATAAATTCTCATCTACTGTATATAATACCCATAACCCTGAAAATGACAATGCATGGGGATATTAGATGATCATTGATTAGAATAGATGGAAAAATGAACAAAGCCTGGAAATTGTTGCCAAGTTCACCACCAGAAAGAGGCAACCCTAGCTAATTTGATGAACTTGAGAAGGAAATAAATAAAAAGCGAATGAATAACTACTAACGATTTAAAATTTGTAGAAACGAACCCCATTAATTTTATAATAAAGGTCATAGTTTATGCCTTAGGGCCACTCAAAAACCATTCCGTGACTAGACTACTGGCCATAATCCTCAGGAGACAGTAGCTCTTGAACCAAATATGAGGTTTCTTTCTACAGTGGTTAAGGTCAAAACTTGCCCAGAAAATATTAAATTTATAACCCGAACCGTATAAACCCGGTGTTTGTGTGCATAATTCTCATGCCCAGATGGAGTTTTAACTCTTGCAAGCCAACCCATATCATTTTCTTCCACCACATTTTCTGCTTGTGCTGCCTTTATTTTTCTCTTTCTTCCTTATCTTGTGCAGCTTAGCCAGGTCTTTCCACAGAACCCCACCAGAGCCAGCAGGTTTTTAAGAGATAATCGCGTAATTAGACAAAGTCCAATCCAGGCACGTCACCCCATTAGTGGACTCTACCTATTGAACAAGCTGGCACCTTCAATCATTCTCATCCTGTTTCCTCGTAAGCTTTAGCTATCTTCCCTCACAAAAAGGCAAAGGACTAGTATAATATAATTGTAGGCAACCAGCAGAAAAACTCCACATCTTCACCACATATACCATTTGCTTCCAGATCTGACAGGGAATCTGATACAAAAAGGGTCCACTCCCACACCAAATCCAACAAACATTCCCTCAAAATCGTACTCTAAAAACGCAAATCCAATTCCAAAATTCAATCTTTTCACCGCCGGCACAAGCCGTCAACGATTTTGTACCAAAATTTACTCACAGCAATAAACACAAGCCCTTCAAAGCTACCATAACAGATCATGATCATCCCAAATGTAACAGTAAAAACGGTAACCAACAATAACTGAAAGTCAAAATTTTCAAAGCTTATAAATTTTAAAAGGGTCTTAGATCCTAGAACACTACATATGAGAGTCGTTTTATTACCTGAGCTCTCAAAAACGTCATACTTGTGAGACTTCTTGACTGAGTCAACGGGCCGCCCTCTGCCCCTTTTCCAGGCCGAGAACTCTCCGGTGAGCGGAATCGAAGACGAAATCGGCATCGGCGACAATGCCGACGAGACGGTCTTGTCAGGTCCGTACTTCCTAGGCCTGCCCCTCTTCTTCTTCACTTCCGTACCGGTCACGGCCAAGCTCATCGGCGAGGCCGTTGCAGCTGCTGCCATTGTGGGACCCTCAGATGGGCTGGGGTTTTCATTTCTCGGGGCAATTCTGTAGGTATCTGGAGCTTCTTCACCGCTCACCGCTACCCCAGAAACCAAGTTGTCTTTCTCCTCCATATTTGTATGTAACTTTCAGACAACAAAACCCTAGTAAGCTTAAACCCTACAAACTCTTACAAATTTAGAACCTACACATTAAAGCCATCAGCTTTAGGAAGCAAGAATACCTAGAAAATGTGATCTCTAAGGACAAAAAAAGCTGATTGAAATACAACACAAGAATCCAGAAGATTTTCTGTGAAACTGAGCTAGAAAATTCCAACTTTTCAAGGAAAATTTGGAACTCTAGAAACCAAAACTCGTCTTTAAATGCTGAAAGCTAGAGAACCCAGCGCTGCAACTCCTCCAGCTCTGAGGTTTGTCTCCACCATTGTAGAGAAAGCACAGAGCTTCAATGGCAAGAAACTGAATTTCAGTAAAAAAAATTGTAAACAACTTCCCAGAATTACAAGGAATTAGAAGCACAAATTCTTGTTGTGATTTCAGAAATACTTCGAAGAAATGTAAATTTAGGGTTTTGCAGGAAAAGGAGGAGAAATAAATAAACTATTAAAAATGGAAAATTATAATTAAAAAATAAATTGTATATTTAAATATTAATGAATTTGATTAAAATTTAATATTCTAATTGCAAATTCAAAGTATAAATTTTAGTTAAGAAATTGGTTCGCGTCCGTCTCGGAAATTTAATAAAGGTGATTTAATAAATGGACAATGATACTGAATTTGAATATTTAAAAAAAACAATCAAGTTTAGTTTGAGAAAAGAAAAGGGCTTTTCTATTTTATATTACCTTTTATTTATTTAAAGTTGTATAAAGAAATATATATCAAAGCTGTAAAGCTAACGTTAGAGCTATGCCAATTTTCCAACTACTGACAACTCCTTTGTCTTTTCAGAAAATTAAAGTTGACTAGAACATTTTAATTTGAACTAAACGCCCTTTTAGTTTGAGGTATCTACTGTTAATGCCACTGTAAAATAACATGCCCTTCAAAAAAATGAAGGAAGGCTTATGAATTTGCTAGTGATAGATTACCAGAAAAAGAATCGACCACTAGAAGAAAGGAGATTGGTTTACCCAGAAAAGGAAAAAACAAAACAAACACAAAACTTGTGCTTGCTGCTTGTATTGTTTATCATTTTATGATTGGAAAGAGATCACGCTTCTAGCCAGAGAAGATCTGTCTGAAGAAAGCTAACAGATCCAATGTTTGGTTGATATATAAATAATGCAGATGATCTCAGAGAAAGCTCATGAAATCTAAAGAGCATAGGCAAAGCAACAAGTAAACCTTGTTCACAGCAAACCACACCATGCAGACAGTCTTCTTAAACCAATCAATCAATTTCCATATATAAATTGGAACAAAGGAGCACAGAAAACTTAATGATGATCACATTGATTAATCAAGAGGGAACAGGTTCAAACACCTTAGTCCACGTTCACTGGTCGTAGACTATGTACACCAGATCAGGGAAGCCAATTACAATTGACTTAAAAATCAGAAAACCAAAACACAAAAGGTAAAAAGAAATGCTAAAACAACACTTAATTCAAGTTCACCAGAAATTAACTAATCTATCAAACTTGTATCATGGACTTGATATGTGCTTTTGGGAGCACAAAACCAGCTCTTCTTTCCTCAAAAGAGTATTCAATCTCTTCAGGGATTTCTTCAACTACATTGGCAGCAAAAGGAATTGGAGGATTAGCCGGGGTCATAGCTGTCTGCATGGGTACTGACACCGTTGATGGCGTCGTTGGCACAAAAATTGGCATCACCTTGGGAGTCTTATTCTCTTCATCTGCAAGATTGGTTGACTTCAAAGGAGTAGTCATTGCGCCATTTTCAGTTGGAATAGAAATTGGTGAGAAGGGTTTCCGCATTGTGGGTGTCTCCACTTCAGAAACATTTCCGGCACCAAAAGAGTGCTTTTTAACAGGAAGACCAGCAACATCCAAGCCTCTCCTGCCTGCATAAACAGAGAAAAAGATAAAGATATATAATTTTATTGTTTAAAAAAGTTTTGTATTGTGTCTGGATGGCAATGTAAGACACTAGACAGCAACAGAGATGGTGTTCCAGTGTCATGCCTCATTTTTTGTTTAAAATGAAATCACTGTGTTTAAGTTTTGTGTACTGCAACAGATGCTTCTGGAACACCGACCAACGAAGAATAAAACAAACATGTTTCTAGGTACTACTAGCAGAGTCCTCCCCTGCAAGGAAATAGAGGGTGAATAAACTTCGAAACTACTAGAATACTATGTTCAATCTTCTCATTTGTCAACCAAACACAAATGAGAACAATTGAAGAAGAGAGATTTACCTGAGGACAAAGCTGAAAAGCCATCATCCAGATGATTACTTAATTGCTCATTCTGGTGGATTCGGTCAGCCTTCCTTGGGGTTGGACGCAAATGAGGAGTAGCTTTGATCGAGTGAAGTGGATCAGGTTTAGGAGCTTGCATCGAAAGTCTTCTATTGCTTGCACCTCCAGTTGACATTCTGGGAGCTTTCTTTACACTCTGAGGTTTGGAAGGACTTGGTTTTGACCCATAAAGTGCCTCTTGTTCAGCTATGAGCTGACCCTGAATTTTTTTCTGGTCCTGAAATGGAGATTTAATTGTTAAAAAGATTATCTTACTTGATCTTATTCAATAAGAAAGAACCACGATATGGATGCATGGTCAAACAAAGTCCATCAATGAGTAAAATGAAGATGTTCAAGTGAAACTACAGAACCATACCCGCTGCCTTCGGCGTTCTTGCTCCTTCTCCTCCCGTAAAATAGTATACTCTTCAAGCATGGAAAGAAGACGGATCTGAACAGAAATAGATAACAAGAAAAATTGTGAATTTGCATTTATGAAAACAAACAAAATAAACTTAAGCTGGAATACCTCCTAGAGAATTCAGAAATACAAGGAAAGTAACTTACACCATCATATGTGAAATCAATGCCTCTCTCCTTCTCCCATGCTATGGTTTTTGAAGCCAATGCATCCACCATTGCTGTATAAACACATATGGGAAGCAAACCATAAGAAGGAGGGGGAGATGAAGAAGAACTTATGAACAAAAACAGCAGAAAAAATAACTGAGGCCAGCAGACATAAAAAGAACTTCTACTACTGGAGAAACTCAAGCACTTAAAAAGGATCAGTTAAATTCCAACTAGTCAATGTAACTGAGACCAGCAAAAATATAAATCAAAATTATATTCTTAAATTTTAAGGGGTTCTGTAACAGTCAGCATTATTAACCAAGGGTGCCATTCTACAAAATGTGGTCTCTACCTGGAAGTTTATTAACCAGAGCACGTGCTTTCTCAGCACGTTTGAGAGTAAGATGAGCTCCTCTTCCAGCATTGTATCGGTTTTCATCCTAAACGACCACAGAATAGGACAAGTAAGCAAAGGGATATGAATGTGATGAAATAATCAACATGTAAAATTATGGAAACAACTAACCCTGTTATACTCCTCGAGCCAGCACTCCTCATCACACGCAAACAACCATTTGTCAACTTTTTCAAGTATTTCTTTCCTGCTAAAAGCTTCCTCTTTAACCTTTGCAACCTGAAGCTCAATTTGATCGAGGACACAAGCAGGGTCCACATCTCCTGCAATGTAAGAATGAGGCAGACATTCAAAGACAAATACGTAGGTATTTTCTGTTACACTGTGATATGCTATTAAGAAATTAAAATGTACCTGAATCTATAGCTTCAATGACGTAATCAATTGCACTATCTGCTTCTAGGACCATATGTGTCTTTCTACAGATTTCCTCTAGCTCAGACCTCTTCTTAAGAACAAGCTCTTTCATTTTACTTGATTTCAACTCTTCCAACCGAGACACTTCTGCCTCAACCTGCACAATACATTTAGTCTACGTGAGTCCTTGAGAAACATACTGATCCAAATTTTGAAAAATACAGAATTATTGCCAAAGACTCACGTAATTGATGAAGTCCACAGAGAGTGTATTCGGTTCAGTTATCTCATGTTCTGAAGCAGCAATATTACAGGTTATATTCTGAAACATCTGTTGCTCCTCAATTGGTGTATCCATCAAGTTCCATAGCTCTAACATGGTAGATGCAAGATCTTGAAGCTGTCAAAGATTAGAAGTTCACTAAGATCATTAAGTTAAATGCATAAAACTTTGACTAGAAACTAAAAATTGACTGACAACATTCTTTACCCTCTGCATTCTCTGTAGTTTAACCTCCCGTAATTTTTGTATTGCAGCAGCCAGCCGCTCAATTGTATCATTACTTATATTCTTGCATCCTTCTGAATCATCTAAACTGGGATGAACCTCACTACTTGTCTGCTTGAAATCCATACCCAGAACTAAGCAAAGTGAGTTCAATGTACACAGGTGGTCCTGTATCTGCTTCAGCCGATCACTCTGCAAAAGAAGAAAGAACAGATAAATGAGGAAGGGCATCTACGAATACAACATTAGATTATGATGACATGCAGACAGAGGAAAGAAAATAACACTCAACCTTCTCAGTTTGGAGTGCATGCAGCTGTCTGTGCAATTCTTCAAGCCTTCTTAATGACAAATCAGTTTCATCAACAAACGTCTTAGAAGAACTATACTCTGTGCTCCCATTAATCTCACGTGAAATAATTTGTATCTCCTCTAGAACTTCCAGAAAGTTATTTTTTCTGTCCAATTTTCTTTTCTTCATCTCCTCCAGCTGTGGAACTATTTTGCTGAGCTCTTCCTTCAAGCTTCCAGCATTTTGATCAGACTGGAATGATAAAGAAAATCGTAAATAATGCTGAGAATTGAATTACATGTCTACTAAACAATAGTCCTCTCAAGCTCAAGTGAAATAGGACATTTGAATTAGATGTCTACTTAACAATCACACTTTTTTTCTTTAAACATTGAAATTGTGCATATATCTCAGTTCAATTTAGGGTAGCAAATGCCGTTTAGTTATTCATCTTTTCAAAGATCACCATTCAGTTCAAAGTTTTAACATCAAATTATAATTCTATAGGTATAATTAAACCTTTGCACATTGTTTATTGCCATTTGGAAAGAAATCGATGCCACAGTGGCTCCTGACCTGTCTAATATGTACTGGTCGCTCCCCCATTGCAGAACAGATTGCTGCTAGTTCTGCTTCAGAATCAGCAATTGCTTGCCTTAGCTGTGCCCTACACCGATTTGCCTGATCTACCTTTCTTCTGTATACTTCTAGACACTCCTGCTCAAGCTCAAGCAACATCTTATCCCTGTCTTTGTCAGACTCCCCAACTTCGTTCCAAATTATCTACATTGTTAGAAACAAGAAAGAAAATGAGTTTAGTAACTTCGTGTACTTTAACTTATCATAAACAGGAAGCTAGACAAATTTCCTTTTATATTCACAGATTCGTGAGATACCTGAAGTTCATATAAAAGGGATCCACATGTCGTTTCCATTTGCAGAAGCTGCTCACTTTGGAGATTAGACATATTGAAGAAGTTATACCTGCCACAAACAATTTCCACATTTAAACCCTAACTATATGCATTGCGTAAATTGACCATCAAATACTAAAAGTTATCTTCCTGTTCTGTGATTTATCAAATAAAAATACAAAATTTTCTGTTCAAACATTGATACTCTCAGCTCTTTCTCATTCCCAATATGGTTTACCATCTAAGCCAATTAAATTCAACTCAAATACTCAGACATTTCAGGAAAATGAAAATATGGAAAGCCCTAAATGGCAACTAAACCCTAGATTCCTCAAAGCCCAACCACAAATTTTAGAATTTCAGTTTTCTCACCAAAACTTTAGAGAAATTCCCATATCCGGTCGGAATCACCCCAAATTCTGACTTCGAAAGGAAAATTATATTTTCAAAAAATATTTCCCATGCAATTTAGCTCAAAGAAATTGAATTGAAAACATCATTCAGATCACAAGCCGGAAATCAACTAGAAGCATTCCGTTAGGCAGTAAAGAAAGCTGAGGAATTTTTCAACAATAAAATATTTTATCATTCAGAATATCGATACCCTCCCCAAGGAAAATGTTTTTTTTGTTGGTCCAAAAAGGAAACAGAAAATTCAAAAACTATAAACTTGGATGTTTCTGTTACTTCCGTGCGTCTTTCTTGAGAACCAAACGGGGGAATTGGGAAAAAAATGGGAAGAAAATAATGAAAATGGGACGAAGAAGATCCAGAAGCAAACCTGAGAGAGCGAATTAACGAACGTTAATGATCTGCTGTACGGATTTTCTTGCTAAAGCAGACGCTGGTGATTTTGAGATTTTCCTGAGAAAGAGAAAACGTGGGCTTCGCTTTTCTTTTCTTGGAAAGCTTGGGAAAAAAGTAGGAATTGGGGTTTGAATTTTGATGGAGAAATATGGATGGAGCCTGGAGATGTATTGTGTAACTGAAATGTGAAATCTTTAGAGAGAGAGAGAGAGAGAGAAGCAGTAGCCGTTTGAAGGAAAAAAGAGGACCGTTGAAGAGGGAGAGCGCTTGTTAAGGATTTGTTTTTTAATGATCTCCAGGAAGCAGCAGGTACGCACCAACGGCATTTGAATTTCAAATCCTCACAAGATGAGTTGGATTTGCTGCAGTGGATTTATGGTTGGTCTCATGTATGCATCCAATAGTATTTCGCCATGTCAGCAGAAAAGTCAACTTCTGTGCCCCCTTGTTTTCTAATTTCCAACGGTTGCATGGAAATGGAATTTGATTTCTCACCCAAAAAGAAAAAGAAAAGTATTATTTGAGATCTATCAACTTCTGAACTTCTGATATTTCCAAAATATTCTACTCTCCATCTTATTACAAATTTGGAATTCTTCTTAATTACGAAATTTTAATGTTTATTGAATCAATGGAGTTGATTAATATGCCAATAAATGTAGAATTAAATATTTGTATAACATTTTTTATTTTAATTCCTCCATGAAAAAAAAAAAATTACAGCTACATAATTAGCGCACACAAATAAATTTTTTTTCCCATGATGAAAACCATATTTTGACAAATGTGAGTTAAACTAGTTGGCCGAGATGGTGACCACGAAATTGTTGGTGGAGAAAATAGAGCATAAATCTACATGATTCAAAGCTTAACCGCATATAGAAACACATACAGAGAGCTTATCAAACTCAGGTTGAGACTTAAAAAGTTGCCAAAACCATCTTATGTTTCACACAACAGTTGTATTTTACAACACAAATAAGGATTTTCTAGAGTACATAACCGTTTTGATAACTATACTAAAATTATCTTAAAGTACACACTTAGCCGCTAATCCTCCCATCTGTTACAATAGATAACATCTACAAGCTATTTAAAAGAATAAAAAAATGTTATTATGTAAGCTTGGCCCCAATCTGGACATAAGATAAATATCACAGACTAGTTACCTTTCCACTTTGAGAACACAAGGCACATTATATATCTCATGTGGAAGAGCTGTTGCTGCCCTCATACTCTCTCCTTATGATTTCAAGCACAAATTCGTTCCATGTATCAACCGGACCTGGCATGCACCAGTGTAAGCAATCCTGCGGTGGGGGCCTTCCATCAGGGCCACGTTGTGTTTTCTTATTCGGGTCAGGGCTTCTGTAAGGGCCCGGATGCCCGTCATGGCGGTACTCAAAAGGTTTAGTGATATCCATCAATTTCAACTTCGATTTGTTTGTCACTCCTTTCTCAATTGCGCGGTTAAAACCCATAATCTGTTTTTGGTGCATTATATTTGTGAAGCCATTTTCCACTACTTCACCAATTGCAAGAGGCCTTACCTTCCCAGTGCATGATCCGCCTGTATTCCAAGCCCCACCCTCATAATGGTCAGGTGAATAGGAACGAACAATGGCAATCCCTGTATAGTTTGGATGTGTTGCAACAGCCCTGAGAATTGTCTCAACGGATATTCCAAATGCATCAATATTGTTGATCTTCATAGGCCTGGATTTGTCTGGCCACCACAACTGCCCTCCCACAATCTCATTGTTTAAGATATAGACAGACTGCTTGGCAAACCAATGGCCAGAAGAGAAAATAATCACATCAAACTGTGGGATGAGATCCATGAAGCGGTCATCAGGGGCATCAAGGAGGAGCTTCGCCACACCCTCTGGAGCAAAATCAAATGGCTCAGATGTTTGCTTGACAAGCCATGAGGACCAAATCCGGACTACAAACGTAGATGTTGACTTGAAGAAAAATCGTTGCATTCTCTTGTTGCCCCTATTTTTTGGAACTTCTACCTGCAAGCACCACACCAAGATGTAAGAACCACCATTAAGTTACGTAGAGATATATAATACTAGCAGGGTTAGCAATCATGAGTTGTGAACAAGTCAGCCAAGTCAAGGTCAGGCATGGACTAAGCTACTAAATTAGGGACATCCAAATACAAACATGATAACAGTCTTACTATAAGAGAAGTCGAGCTGACAAGCCTGTGTTTCAAAGCGCAAAGAAGAAGGGAAAAAAATTGAAAATTCTGGAATGAGATTAAAACAAGAATAATGAGAATGGACTGAAATATTGGATCAAAAACGGAGAAGGACAAAATGATCAAGGCCACAAAATCTTGACCCTAAAAGGAAAGCAGCAAAAATTTCCAACAACCACTTGTTGGCAAAACCAAAGAAATACCTTGTCAATTATACTGACAAGTACAAGTGTTCTACAAGATGTTCAATCCCTAATCAGGACGTGATTGGCCATAACATTTAATTTGAGTTTGTAGTTTAATGAGAAAAAGGTGTAGATAATTGCCTGCCAGAGAATGCACAACAATGATTCCATATGGTTTCGAGCAACTGAATCACCAATGAAAGCTATTGTCTTCCCCCTCATCAACTGTAGAAATTTCCTGGCATCAAAACGTGGCAGGTCACACTGAAGGGGCTTCCATCGCCAATTCTCATACTCCTTGTCAGGTCTCCCATTTCCCTGGCAATTTTGCATCTGTGTCAGGACAGGGCATGTATTGTTCGTATACAATGGTCCTGATGAATCATAAATCCAACTTCCACTGTATAGATCACAGCCTACATAATACCAACAAAATGTAAGTCAGAATCCTAGAAAGAAGTACTGAGAACAAAAATTCCACTTGAAATGGAATATATTAACTCAAGCCATGGAATTTGGCATTCGTTTTATAAATACAGGATCTGGAACTAACCAGAGTACTGGGACTGAAAAAAAAAATGTTCTTTGAGATTTCAAGCCAAAGTTTATAAAAAATATTCTGTCACAACTGCAAAAGGCTAAGGTTACAGGAACAAGTCAAACGTCAGCCAACATGAAAACATAATGAAAGAACACGAAAGCTACCTGAATCAACCGAACCACCAGTGCTTGCATTGCTGGGCATAGAATAAGAAGCTGGCATGCTTCCAGATTTGGAATCAGAAGGATCTGAAACAGAATCATTTGGCTCGATCTGTAAGAAGTTTGAGTTGTTGAAAAGACCTACAGAAACAGGCTTTCCAGTTTCATCAATTTCTGTAACATTGGACGAACCAGAAACAACCTTAGGCCCATCTTCTTGCATTGAGCTATTAGACGGTCCAAGAGCAGGTTCTGCTATATCCGTTGTCTCCTTGGTTTCTGAAACTATTGATGGACCAACCGAACTCAAGGACAGCTGGGGATTGGACTCATATGACAAATTCTTAGCAGTTAGTTTCATATTGTCATCAATCGAAGAGCCGGTTGAACCAGCAGGCACTGATGGACCAGCTGATTCTACTGATGCAACATTTTCGATAACTGATGGACCAGGTAAATTTGCCTGCAGAGCTGCTAGATCTTTGATATCTTTAGTTTCTGAAACAACCATTGAACCATCGGAATTCATGGGAACTTGTGAATTGGAATCAGAGGGGAAATCCTTATCAACCACTTTTGTATGTGCACCATCTGAACTCTCGGGAACTTCTATATTAGACTCAGATTTCACATTCTTATTGAAATTATCTACATTGTTAGGAAGGGGAGAATCGCGGGAAGTTTGACTGCCTACAGAGCTCAAATAATCCAATTTCTGCAAACTATCAACACCATAGAAATACCAGCTAACCGTGGAACCAATTGGGTAAGTCACTAAAACCCAGGAAGCAAAAAGTAGGAACAAAGCCAATCCCACCACCGAAACTACAATCCATGAAAGAGCTTTCGGATAGTGAGTCATTGAAATGGAAGCTTTGGGCGAAGCCCAAGTCATGGCTTTCCAAATCAAGTAAGTCGTGTGGAAAAAAACTACCTAAACTAGATTAGCTACCAAGGTAACCCAAAATCATGCGTAGAAATGGCTAAAGGAACTATCCAAGTTTGAATTTTCTTTCCAAATTAAGACAAAAGCCAATACCCGAAGCTGGTCATAGCGGTTATTGGTGATCGAGCTCAGCCTCCTCCAGCAACCCTGAAAAATATATAAAACAAGAACTCAAGATTTGACATGTAATTCAGGTACCATAATGGCAAAGATGGAACTTTATAATCTAAGTAATTTCCATTACTAAAAACGAACAAATAACAATGCAATTCTTGTTTCCAAAGGGGTTTGAAGATCAAAAGAATATACCTTGATCGACACTCGAGCAACCCAAGATCCAGGAGCACTGAAAAGCACCGAAACTGATTGATTTCCAAGAAGGAAACAACAAAATGAAACTTGAAGGATTTGTTTTTCAGGTGAAATGAGATTCTGAAAGACGAATGCTTTTATGTACGGAACGTGGAAATGAAAGCAGTGCGTGATTATCTGGGATCAGGGACTTGTAACTAAAGAATAATTACGAGAATATCAAAGAAAGAGGGATTGACATGGGAAATGTATCTTGTTTTATTTGAGTGATTTGCGGCAGATTAAGCGACTTTCCATTCTTCCTCTTTTTTTCTGGACTTGTTTATAGTTTGGAGAGAGAATCATTAATGGAAGTCAGTAGTTACCATAATGCCCCTGGTTCCGCCATGACGACTTGTGCCTTGAGGCCGACCTCATTGTTTTGGTGTGGCGTGGGTGGTTGAGGACGTGACAGCTTGACAGCGTTGGATGCATCAAGAAGCATGATCCTCAATTTTCTCATGGATTATGAAATGTTAAACAAAATGAGGAACGATGATACGTACTGGTTTCGAATAAACGCGATCAAATTCGACAATTAATTGGGAAATGTCAACTCATTTTCTTATTACAATTTGATGGAACGCCACATTGAATGAGATCGTTATGGCCAAACATAGAACTTGAAGGCTTATTACTTTTTCTTCTTCTTTTTTTAATGAAAGGCTTTGGTAGTTTATATCACTGTAACTATAAAGTCCCAAGATGGCAAAGATTATGGCCAAATCAATGCTTTCCTTTTTCGCAAAATAAATAAATAAATAAATCTTTGGTTTTTGTTTTTGGGGCTCATTGATGAAGGGAATTACCAAAAACTAGATACTTTAGGCTTTTTCTTAGGCTGCCGAATGCCAGCAAAATGACAACAGAACAACAACACTTGAAAACTTTGAATTTGGCCTACGCATATATGTACATACTCTAGTAGGTGGAAAATTCTCAATAAAGAGTTGGGGAAATGGAGAGATGTCTTGGCAAAAGTGATGAACAACCATAGAAGCGAAAAAACTTGCCTGCACCGGGGATAGGACAACAGTCCTATCCCCCTCCAATCGCAGCACGCCACGTGTCCAACTTTGTCAGAAAATGCACACATGGCGGGTTGTGATTGGAGGGGGATAGGACTGTTGTCCTATCCCCGGTGCATGCAAGTGTTTCTCCCATAGAAGAGGGGGAAATCTTAGCAATGAGGTAAATTATTTGTAATTTTCATTTTATTAATTTTAATGTCCTATTAATTTTTTTTTAAATGTTTCTTGTAATTTCTATATTTTGTTAATATTTCTTGTATTTCCAATATTTATTTAAATGTTTCTTGCAATTTCTATATTTTGTTAATATTTCTTGCATTTCCAATAATTTGTTTATATTTGTTGCATTTCCATTATTTTGTTTATATTTGTTGCATTGCCAATATTTTTTTAAGTTTCTTGAATTTCCAATATTTATATATATATATATATAGATTATGCAAGCACAAATGTGGCCCAATTTTAGAGCGTGAAAATTTGAAATTTGAAATGTATCTGAAAATTGAAAATTGAAACCGAAAATCTTATCCAATTATAAGATATGAATTTTATAATAAATATTGACACGTACGAACCCAAAAATCTAATCCGAAAATATTATCCAAATTAATTGTTTAGGTAAAAAATTGGTGAAAAAAACAAAAAAATGAATAGTATTTGCCCTTTGCCATGACAACGGGTGGAAACACACATTTCTTTTTGCAGTGCAATCACTATTCACATAAATAGTAGCTGCCCTAGCCCCCCCTTGCCATGGCAAAGGGCAAACGGGTGGAAGTGCTCTAAGTTAACATCAAATCCACGCCATTGACATGGGATGTATTGTAGCTACAATTATTTTTTGTACTTTATTGACTGTAGTTGTAATTATCTTTTTATATCCCAGTGCAATTTGTATTGGGTACTTGTTTGAGTATGAGTATTAATTTAAGTGATTAGTTGCTTTTGTGGCTATTGTAATAGAGTCCTTTCGCTTTTATCAATGACACTCCAATTCAGTATGCAATTCTCTACCAAAAATAAGGTGTGAAGTAACATAATTTAGTAGCACTTGAAAGAACGATGTAGATCAAAAGCAAACATTCTCACACACAAAAAATAAAAATAAAAATAGAACTCTCAAATTGATTTACTAAAAAATTTCTCTCTCTTAAATATTTTTGCTTCGGATATATTGAAACTCGCAAATTAATATCTATAAAGTATAAACTAATTCAAATAGGAGGGTTCTTTTTAAATTTGTTTTAAAAATAAATATTATAGTCGCTGTTGCATTCCTAAAAGGACACAATTTAATGTGCAAACAACCAATTAAAAATACCCGCAAGTGCACGAATCTATCGAAGTATAGATTGTATAAGTACGGGGTCGATCCCACGAAGAACTTGTCGGTTGTCTATAAGTTCTAATTTGAGTACAAAAAGAACACTTAACTAACACACCACAATGCACAAATGAAAATTTGAAACTAAAAAGAAATATAAAAGAAACAAACAAAACAAAACAAAAAAAAGAATTGTGCTGTGAACAGTGACCAGCGACCGGTCGTTTTAGTACAGAGTCGAAACTTCAGAATTGTGTGCTGAGCGACCGGTCGTGAGACACTAGCGACCGGTCGTTCTTGGGCAGAGTCGTTTTCTCTGTTTTTCCAGTTTCGACCTCTATCCAGTGTTTTGCCTATAACTTTCCAACCGTACGTCCAAAATGCACGTTCTTTATACGGTTGAATTCAGCACAGAAAATGGAAGAACACAGCGCGGACCAAAAGTCCAAAACAATTACGAAAACAAATAGAATTTAGTAACAAAGACACGTAACGTGTCAAACACGCAACTCACACACACATTGGGGGGGGGGGGGGGGGGTTTGATTTGTTTGAAGTAACCTATTTCTATTGCATGAAAGTAAATGGACTTTGAAATTAAATGAGAATGGCGGAGATGAATTATCAAGATGTGAAATCAAAATGTAACAAACACCAGGGTTTCGGAATCCACCCTAAACAATTCTACCCAAGTTCATGAATACTCAAGTAATGAACTCTAAACGTGTTGATGAAGATGTTCGCAATCAAGACCATGGGTCGTGGCTCAAGACGCATTGATTCTCTCTAATATACGTAAAGTGCATGGTTCGTGCTACAATACTTGTGCCCTCCTCATAACCGAACCTAGGTATGGTTCGTACTTCGATTCAATTACAAGGAGAACCCATTAAGTTCAAAGAGAATATGAACATCACAAGAATCCTAATAGCATGGTGTTTACATTAGGTATTCAAGAAACCAATTCACATAGATGATTCTTACTTCATCCATTTATTGCTTAGGATAACATGAGGATACACATAATCCCAACAATCTCAAGAAGCATGCTTTCAAAGGTGATCAATCAAAGAAGAACATACATCAAGGATAGATTAATTTGGTGAATTGGAATTCATCAACAATATCTAGAAATTCATACACTCAAGCATCAAAACAATAAGGTATTCATGTTTAGGGCTTCAACCTAAGCCCTAGCTATGGAGTTTAGTTCCTCATAATCATTTCAAACACAAATTCAAAATGAAATTAGAAAGAGTTTACAGATTTTCAGAAAATGATGAAAGCTTCAAGATCATCAATGGTGGAAGTCTTCTTCTCCACTTTTCTTGACTGCACCTTGGCTTTCTCCTAGCTCCAAGCTCCAAAAAATGCTCTCAATTGTGTAGAATGGTCGAATACCCTCTCTCCCGTTGCAAAAAAACTCCCCCAAATCTGATTGCAATCCCTTTTGACTTCTCTCTCTCCTCCTTTCCAGCTTTTCTTTTAGTATAAAACTTATTCTTTCTCTAAAGCTATTGCCCATTGTCCCCTTGCAAATGATGAAACCTTGTTTTAAGGTATAATCCAAGGCTCCAATTGACTCAGGAAATGCCACTCAAATGCAATCCATTGTTACCAAAAGGTGTGGTAACAAGTAGAAATAAAATGCTATTAAGTGGGGGTGAAAACTGGGCCAAAACAAACATCCAGAGCCAGCGTCAATTGTCCGATCAGCTGGATAGGCTACACTTGCCCAATGGAGCTCAAATTTGGATATGTTGTAGTTAACATCCATTGGAACAAGTCTTATGAAGATCATCACCTCATCCAAGGACCGGAACATGCTGATCCAAGGCCACGAAGTTGACCTACGAAAATGAACAAAAACAGAATTTATATCAAATAATGCACTTTTAGCTCATTTTCATACAAACCAAGGTAAAACCTATTAAAACACAAAAAAGAAGTAAAAAGCTATAAAATGCCAAGAACTAACTCAAAATAGTGGGTGAATAACATGAAAAATCATGTGTAAAAATGAACCGAACAAACTTCCCAAACTTATCTTTTGCTAGTCCTCGAGCAAAACAGAAATTAAAACAAGACTCGAAACAAAACTTTCCGAACACTTTCTAAGGAGAGAGCAACTCATGCAAACGACTCAAAAGTTTTCACAAGAAAAACTCAGTTTACACATTATTCACAAGGCGGCAAAATTCATAACACAACATGCTCAAGTGTAGTAGTGTGATGGCCAAATGGAACTCATTCTCCAATTTCAGTTTTCACACAACTTCAAAAATCATACCAAGCACAAATGTAACTTCAAATCTCACCAAAGTTGTCCTCTCACAAATGAATCACTCGGAAGAGGGTTACAATGCATCACTCAATAATAAATATGAGAATAGAGTTAAACCATACGGGACTTAACTCAAAATTAGCAAGATGAAAAACATGCATGAATATGATCTCAAGAAGGATGCTAAACACTTAAAAGCTGAAAAATGTGTGCAAATCAACCACATGACATTTAGGATCAATTTAGGTCTTTATTATAGGTTGTAATGGGGCTAAGGGTGTAAGGTGAGTAAGAAATGAAGGATATGGATACAACAAAGTCCAAGGAACTCACAATGTAAGAGCATATAATCGTTGACTAAAAGACTTTGAAACATCACGCTTGAGATTTTCACTCAGTTTTTGGTGATCAAATAGACCACAAAGCCTTATACCTCCACTAATTATGATTCACACTCCTTCCTTCCATTTGAACAACCAAGAAACATGGAATTGAAATTGAAACCATTGCCACTTAACCACGACTTTTCTCTTTTCTTTCACCCTTTGAGTGAAGTACTTTTTTTTTTTAATTTTTTTTTTTTAAATTTATTTATAAAGAATGTAATAACCCTTCCCAAACTTAGCATGAAAAACACATCTAAATTAAAGCTCACGAGTTCCTTAGAAAGGTGAATTCTTGTTTTTCAGGCTAAGGCTAGAAGTAATAATTGGTTACTTGAAAGAAAAGGCATACATATAGGCTCAAGGTGGTTAACAATGGAAAATCATGCTTAAGCATGCATAGGGTTAGCTTGAAAGGCACAAACGGTCCAAAGAGGGCCTTAATATCATTTCTCAAATGTCATGTAATCAAATTGCACAAGAATGAGTAACTTTTAAGTGCTCAACCAAATCAATGAATAATGAGATCAGACAACAACTCAGATGACAAGAAAAGTAAGAATATGTGTATAACACTCATGAATTGAAGCACAAGGCTCAAAGCTCACATTATATGGTTATACAAGTCTAATTCATGCTTGATACAATTCTTTGGATCATGCAAGTCCCTCAACTGGAGAATTATGAAACAAATGGCAAGTGCATAGAGGGTTTCAAACATATCATGCTAGAACGATGCCATTTAGTGAATAACAAATTATTTTTATTTTTATTTTTTTTATTATTATTATTTTTTTAACATCTTCAATCAAGTCATGTAAACATTCATCACAATCTCATCATATATGTCCGGAAAGTGACTTGAAAACAAAAAAGACTCAAAACTGAAAAGAAAACAGAACAAATTAAAGCAAGAATTTAAGCGAAACGAAAAAGACTTGCTATCCCTTCCCAAACTTAGAAATAAACATTGTCCTCAATGTTAAAGAATTCAGGCATTAACAACGTTATAACAAGAAATAAAGGGAAATAGCAAGTAAATACAAAAACAAAAAAGAAAAACAACTACAACACGGTTGCAAAACAAAACAAAACAAAACAACACCAAACAAAACCAAACAGTAAGCCCTAACAACAATCTTACACATGCAGAAATCCAGCCCAATGAAATGCACAAACCAAATGAAAGCCCAACCCAAACGAAAGCCCAAAAGCGAAGAAAGTAAAAAAAAAAAAAAACAGAGAAACCAAGTCAGAAGCACAAAGAGCGAGGACTCAGTAAAATAGAAAAAAGTGGGCCCTGAAGTCTCGGCACCTGTGAGTCACGGGAAACAAAGTGAGAGACGTGTCGACAAGCAGCGGTCTCTCTCTCGGTCCCAAGCCAGAATTATTGGCTTCATAGGAAGGTGTGACGACTTTTGTTTCTCAAAAGTGCTGAAAGGCAGAACTGTAATTAAAGGGGTTGGGGACCAGGTGAGGTGACCTAAGGGGATAGGCCGTAAGGGCCGCGCAAAACGCAGAAGCGCCGTGTCTAGGGTTACGTAGAAACTAACTCTATAAAAGAAGAAGAGAAAGAGTTGGGGAAAAACACACAAACGCAGAAACACACAACAGAGAAAAGAAAGAACAAAAGAAAAGAAAGTTCAAATGGCTTCTTCCTACCCATTCTCGCTGGATCTCAACCTAGCTCCACCGACTCAGACTCGGGGCCAAGCAGTGGCACCAGTGTGGATGCCCTACTTTGCCTCTGCACGGGGGCACGTGACAGTGAATGACTCGATACTGCTGGACAACGATGTTGCCCTTGGAGTTGCTAGAAATCTAGTAACTCCCAAGGATATACGGGTGCTGGGATCAAGGGATGACAACCGGGTCGTGAGCGATGCTCTGGCACTAAGCGTGCAAAGCACCGCAACAGTCGCAAGTGTGGGTCATCGCCTACTTGCGAAGTCCCATGAAGTGGAGGTGCTAAGAGGTCAGTTGGCGGCGGAGCGAAGTATGGTGGAAGAGTGCCAGAGTATTATTAAAAGTTTAAAAAGGGAAAGGGCAAGGATAGTGGAGGTGAATCGACATCAGCTAGAGGCGTTGCGGGAAGAGAACCAAAATCTCTCAAAGATGGTAAGTGTTTACGCCCATGACATGAGAAAGCAGCTGGAGGACCTGGACCAACCGGGTAAACGCAAGAAAACCGATCGCGAGAGTAGGTATGCTCAAGCTAAGAGTGCGATCTTTGGGAGCTCGAGTGATGAGCCCCAAGAGGCTGTGCGTGAAGCCCCGGAAGAGGATAGCCATAGGGCTAAACTCAAAGGTCCAATGGCCGAGACACCGAGCACTGTGAAAGAATAATTTCTAATGTATTAGTGGTGTGCCTGGTTGTCTTTGCCCTTTCCGTGTATTTGTTTGTTGTTTTTTTTTTTTTTTTTGTTTTTTTTTTGTTTTTTGTTTTGTTTTTTTTTTTGTTTTTGTTTTTTTTTTGTTTTTTGTCAGAAATAAAAGAAATGAAGTTGCAAAAGAAAAAGAAGCACACTTCCCAAACAAAACAAAGACGACAGCCGAAAGGGAAAACACACTTCCCTAACTAAAATAAGACAAAGGTGATAGCCGAAAGGGAAAGGCAAAAACACAAAACACTATAAAAACACGGAAAAAAGAAAAGTAAAGTGAAAGTTAATGTGCTCCCCCTTGAAGCGATTAGGTCGAGCATGCCCGGGAAATCCGAAATGGCGTTGGCTCTCCCTCTCATCTGCATATGTCTATTTAAGCCACGCCTCTGCAAGCGGAAGAGTACCCTGCAATTCTTTCTGCAAACTCAAGGAAAACCATTAAAAACATCCAAAAACAAAACAATGGCATCCACATGTACTCACCTTGATGATCTCAACCTTGAGCTGTCACTAGCACCACCAAATTCCCAGATAAGGGCTCCTCCAAACCCTATCTTCCCAAACTCCTCATACCACCATGACTCGGCCTCAAACTTCTCTGAGGTGGTGCCGCGAAGGGCAGTAATGCCGGAGGGCATGACTGTCAGCAGACTGACAGTTGCAGATCACCTGCATGTGGCGCAGAGGTCTGACCAGATGGCAGTGGACGAGTCCCACAATCTAACCGTGCTCAACGCGGTCTCGGCCACAAATTTGGGCATGCGCCTACTGGCGAGAACACGAGAGTGCGGGGCACTGAGTGAGGAGGTGGCGGCCCTGAAAGCTCTGGTGGCGGACCTGCAGAAGCGGCTCTACAGCGCCAACCAGCATGTAGAGATGCTGCAGAAAAGGAACGAAGATCATGTAGAGCTGCTGCAGATTCTACAAGCAAGAACAGACAGAGGCAATTAGCAGAAGCCTCAGTTAGCTCAAAATGCAAAAGAAACAAGTGATTCATAAATTTATTGTTTTTTTTTTTGTGTGTGTGTGTGTGTGTGTGTGTGTGTGTGTGTGTGTGTGTGTAGAATCACATGTTTTGGAATGAAATAAGCATTTGAGCCAAAATTCTGAGTGCAAAATCATAAAGCAACCTACTTCCCAAACTTATATGAAACAATGTTTATAAATGATGGAGATTTAATACTAAACAATGCCATATAGAAAAATTGGGATGGATAATCACAAAATAAAAGAAATAGTAAACAATTAAAAGTTGAACTAACAGTAAAAGTTGAAACAAACAAACTAATAACCGTCTCAAAATAAAACCCAAAAACAAAATAAATTAAAAGTTCAAAAGGGTACAAAGCTCAAAGTACTACTGATCATCATCAGTCTCATCATCATCATCACCATCAACATCATCACCATCAACATCATCACCATCAACATGTGCAGAGGTCCCGGGATGACCTGGCATCTGGAGGTGCGTCCAAATGGCGTCAATGGAAGTGCTCATATGCTGCATCTGCTGATACTGGAGCATCTGCAAGTCCCAAATGGCTTGGAGAGAGGGCTCCCAAGCAGAAGTGTCGACAGTGGGAGCAGGCGGGAATGGCTGGAATGAGGCCGGCCCGTGTGGTGGTGGTGGTGGCATATGAGGCGGCACTGGAGCAGGTGCGGGTGCAGGTGCATGTGCATGGCGCCTCTGAGAGATACTCTTGGACACAGAAGTGTCCGAAATGGGACCCATGGGCTCAACATATATATCAGTGGGGCGAGCCCGAACACCTGAGCGGTCACAAATCATGCTAACAAGGCAAGGATAATAAATTATGCTTTTCTTACGTGCACAAGCCTTCAGGCGTTCAAAAATGATGTCAACAACTGGTAGGATAAAAGTTCCCTCATGCAAAATTTGCAGGATCTTGACCCCTACTGATGGAATTCCCGACCGTTGGCCGGATGGATAAATGTTGTGGCGCACAAAGCTCCACAGGATGGCAAAGTAGGGTGTCAACTTACCCTGAATGAGGACAGTCTTTTTAGTTTGAGATGCAAAGGCAGCAGGGTCAGCATAAAAAAGTGTTTCAGCTGCCATTTGCATGTCAAAATCCTCACCCAAAAATTGTCTCCAATTAACAGTATTCTCTCTGTCACTTATTTGAAGAACCTCAGAGATAATGGAGGTGGATAGTACAATATTTTTGCCCCGAACCTTAAGGGGCACCTCTGCATTACGTCTAAGTTCTTCCCTAGGGAAAGCGGCATAAAACTCACGCACAATTGATTCATTATATTTTGCATAGATGTGAGCTAAGGGTAGGAGGTTTCGGTCCCTAATAAGGTGCCGGACTTGAATAAGTCCAGCGGTTTGGATGGAGGGACTAAGATCTAAGTTACGCTCAGTAACCACAGTGGCAGTGAGCATTGCCTCTTCCGGTTGAGGTGCACTTCGTGAAGAAGATGCACCCCCTCTGGTACCCTGTCTAGCTCTAGACATCTAAGGAGAAAAAACCAATATGCACAAAACAAATCAACAACAAAATTCATGCCACAATTCCCAAACATGCAATACGCCACAATTATACCAATATCAAAACCAAAATGCATGCACATAGCCAAAATTTGCCACAATACAAATATACACCAATTCGAACGAGTCGACAATTTAATCACAATGTAAAATACCACAATGCCACAATATTAATCACAATGCACAATTAAGCCAAAATTCCAAAATGTAAACAACATTCCCAACGTTCAACCAAAATGACAAAATTCCAATAATAAACACAAATAACAACAACAATAATCAAATAAGAGATTGAGAGTGAGAAAAACATACCCAATTGAGGAAAATCACACCAAATGATAAACACAAGCCAAATCCAAAACAAAAACAAGAGAAACAACAAATTAGAAACAAAACAACTATAGGAATGCATTAGAGTAAGAAAATCAAAGAGAAAACACCAAGAAAAATTCGAAAATTACCTTGGTGCTACAGTAACCCTAACTGAAAATCACCTCAAATTGAAGAAAACACTTGAAATTTCAAGGAATAGATGCCAAAAACGGATTCTACTCGAAAAATTAAGTGAGAAAAGTGTGATTTGGGTTAGGATTAGGGTGGGTTGTGAGGGAGGTAGAGGGAGGGAGAAGAGAGAAGTCGAAGGGGGGGGTGGGTCTGTCGCTGGGAAGAAGAGGAAGTGAGGAGAGAGAAGAGAGAAAGGAAAGAAAAAGACGGTTTTTAAAAAAAAATCGCGACGAGCGACCGGTCGCGAGTGAAAAGCGACCGGTCGCTTTGAAGCAGATTCAATTTTTTTTTAAAGAAAAACAACGAGCGACCGGTCGCGAGTGAAAAGCGACCGGTCGTTTCGAAGCAGATTCAATTTTAAGAAAAACAACGAGCGACCGGTAGCGAGTGAAAAGAGACCGGTCGTTTCGAAGCAGATTCAATTTTTTCTGAAACTCCAAACGAGCGACCGGTCGCGAGGCATGTACGACCGGTCGTTCTCTCTCTCTCTTTTTTTTTTTTTTTTTTTTTTTTTTTTTTTTTTTTGGGTTGAAAACTTTATTAAGGACTTACCTTCCCAACTCAGTTTTGCATCCCCGAATGTATATCAATGAAGTGAAGCACTTCATCTTCTTGATGCAAAGTATTTTCGTGGTAGATTTTCAACCTATGCCCATTAACTTTGAATTCCTTTCCTATGCCTATTGGTCGGATTTCAACTGCACCATAGGAAAAGACATTAGTAACAACAAATGGGCCAGTCCAGTGGGAACGAAGCTTACCTGGAAAGAGTTTGAACCTAGAGTTAAAGAGTAATACTCTTTGCCCTACTTCAAACGACCTTCTAATGATATGCTTATCATGAAACGCCTTTGTTTTTTCTTTGTAAATTTTTGCGTTCTCATAAGCATCATTGCGAAGCTCATCCAGTTCGCTCAGTTGTAACCTTCTGATATCTCCTGCTTCCTTCATGTCGAAGTTGTACTTCTTAATTGCCCAAAGGGCCCTGTGCTCAAGCTCAACAGGTAGATGACAAGGTTTACCAAAGATTAAGCGAAATGAAGACATACCGATTGGAGGTTTGTAAGCAGTTCGGTAGGCCCAGAGAGCATCGTTAAGGCGCAAAGACCAATCCTTTCGAGTAGGACCAACAGTCTTCTCTAATATATGCTTCACCTCTCTGTTAGAAATCTCCACTTGTCCACTAGTCTGAGGGTGATAGGGGGTGGACACCTTGTGAGTTATGCCATACTTCTTGAGTAGGGTCTCAAATGATCGGTTGCAAAAATGGGATCCCCCATCACTAATGATGGCCCTCGGTGTTCCAAACCTACAAAAGATATTGGCTCGAAGGAAGCTAAGAACAACTTTCGCATCATTAGTCTTGGTTGGAATTGCTTCCACCCATTTTGAAACATAATCAACCGCAAGTAGAATAAATAGATTTCCAAAAGATGAAGGAAATGGACCCATGAAATCTATTCCCCAAACATCAAATATTTCAACAATTAGAATTGGGTTTAAAGGCATTTGATTTCGAGATGAAATGTTACCCATTCGTTGACACCTATCACAAGATAGACAGAATTGTGATGCATCTTTGAACAAGCTTGGCCAATAGAATCCACTTTGCAAAACTTTTAAAGCTGTCTTCTTGGCTCCAAAGTGGCCACCACATGCGTTCGAATGACAGAATGTGAGTATGGACTGAGATTCGGTCTCGGGAACACATCGCCTAATCACGGAGTCCGAACAATACTTCCACAAATATGGGTCATCCCACACATATGACTTGGTGGTTTTCAGCAATTTGTCCTTTTGACCTCTTGACAAATCCCTTGGTATATTTCCTGTAGCGAGAAAGTTGATAATGTCAGCATACCATGGGTCAGAAATTTGTAATGCAAAAAGTTGCTCATCAGGAAAGGATTCACGAAGAGGAAGAGTGTCTTCTTCGGTATTGGAGTTAGTGATCAATCGGCTAAGGTGGTCAGCTACCACATTCTCCGATCCCTTCTTATCTCTGATTTCAATATCAAACTCTTGGAGCAACAAAACCCATCGTATCAATCTTGGTTTTGCTTCCTTCTTTGCCAAGAGATATTTCAAAGCTGCATGATCAGTGAAAACAATTACTTTAGAGCCTATCAAGTACGAACGAAATTTCTCTAAAGCAAAAATTACAGCTAACAGCTCTTTCTCAGTAGTTGAATAGTTCACATGACCTAAAACGATTCCCTGTTGTACCATGAAATGACACTTTTCCCAATTGAGAATTAAGTTGCATTCCCGGCATCTTTGCAAAACTAAAGACAAGTTGTTAAGGCATGAATCAAATGAATGACCAAACACACTAAAATCATCCATGAATACTTCAATAAATTTTTCTACCATATCGGAGAAAATACTCATCATGCATCGTTGGAAGGTGGCCGGGGCATTACACAATCCAAATGGCATACGCCGGTAGGCGAAGGTACCATAAGGACATGTGAATGTCGTCTTGTGTTGGTCTTCAGGAGCGATGGCAATTTGATTGTATCCTGAATAGCCATCCAAGAAGCAGTAGTAACTGTGACCTGCAAGACGTTCAAGCATTTGGTCAATAAATGGTAATGGAAAATGATCTTTTCGGGTGGCGGTATTTAATTTTCTATAATCAATACAAACACGCCATCCCGTTTTGACACGAGAAGGAATAAGTTCATTTCCCTCATTTCTTACAACAGTTATTCCTGACTTTTTAGGAACCACTTGGACCGGGCTTACCCACTTGCTATCGGAAATAGGATAAATTATACCCACATCCAATAGCTTCAGAATTTCTTTTCGGACTACCTCTGTCATGATTGGGTTTAACCTGCGTTGAGCATCCTTTGTGGGTTTGGAATCAATTTCCAGTAAAATTCTATGCATGCATCTTGTTGGGCTTATTCCCTTGATGTCCGCAATACTCCAACCAATTGCTCCCTTGTGTTCTCTTAACACTTGCATCAACTTCTGTTCATTTTCCACATTGAGATTGCTAGCAATAATCACGGGCAATGTCTCTGTTTTACCTAAATAAACATACTTCAAGTGGGATGGCAATGGTTTGAGCTCTAACTCGGGTGCCCTGTCAAGAGAAGGAACAAGCTTTTCAGTATTGACTGGCAAAGGTATAAAATTTGGAGTGTACTTACGTGGTATGGCTGGACATGCATCAAGGAATTTCACAGCCTCAAGTAACTCATTATCAACAATTTCAGCAACTTGAGGATTTTGTGTCAACACCTTTTCTAATGAATCTGTACCATAAGTACTATTAAATGTATTTTGCACAATATGACACAATGTATCAATACGAAAACATTCATGTTCATCATTGGGGAGTTTGAAGGCATCATATACTTTGAACTTTATTGTTTCCCCTTGAACTGTCATTGTCAATGTTCCTTGTCGAACATTGATCACAGTATCTGCAGTGGCCATGAAAGGGCGGCCAAGAATCAATGGAAGATCCGCACCCGGAATAGGAGCTTCTTCCATCTCTAGCACCAAAAAGTCAGCTGGTAAGATGAGATCATTTACTTTCACAAGTACTTCTTCCAAAATTCCTCTTGGATATCTCACTGATCGGTCCGCCAATTGAATGCTGACAGAAGTTGGTTTAAGATCACCTAAGTTAAGGGCTTCAAAAACAGAATAAGGCATCAGATTAATTGAAGCACCTAAATCAAGTAAAGCTTTGTCAAACAATTTATCTCCAATTATGCAAGGAATTGTAAAACTTCCTGGATCTTTCAATTTGGGAGGGAGCTTCCTTTGCAAAACAGCAGAAGCTTTTTCCGTTAGTGCAACCGTTTCATGATCTTGGAATCTCCTCTTGTTGGTACAAAGGTCCTTCAAGAACTTTGCATAACTCGGAATTTGTTTGATTGCATCCAGGAGGGGAATATTGACTTGCACTTTTCTGAAGGTTTCCAATATTTCCTTGGCTTGTTGAATTTTTTTAGAACTCATAAGCCTGTGAGGAAAAGGAGCACGTAAGATTTCTTCGTCAGTAGGTTCACGACTTACCTTCTCCTTTCTTGCCCTTCTTGCAAGTTCATGCTTTGGGATCCACTCGGATGAAGAAGCTGCTTGCTTATCTCTCTCTTTGTTGCTTTCATCCTTTTCTTTAGGCTCAGCCACTTGTTCAACCTGCATGTCATCAACATTGTGAATTAAATCTTTAGAACCATTTATTTCACCAATTACCTTACCAGTTCTCAAGGTAACTGCTTGAACATGCTCACGCCCAGTTGGATTAATCTCTGGGTGTCATTCCTCTGCATGTAGCTTTTTGTCTCAGTGATGAAACTATCTGTGTTTCTAGCCATGGAAGCAACAAGTTCTTCCAAAGATTTTCCTGTAGATTGTGGTTGAGGTGGTGGTTGTGGTGGATTGTAGTAGTGCATTTGACCATGAGGTGGGCGAGTATGTTGTTGACCTTGAGGTGGGTGAGTTGGCCCTTGAGATGGTTGAGTTGGCCCTTGTTGAACATTCGAATTGTCACTCCACCTGAAATTTGGATGATTTCTCCACCCCGGATTGTATGTTTGTGAGAAAGGATCATTCTTAGGCCACTGATTTCTCTGAAATGAGCCCACTGCATTTGCTTCCTCATGTGCCAAGGGACAATCCTCAGTGTCATGACCAATTGTGGAGCAAAATGCACAAACCTTGGATGATCCCGGTGCCAATTTCTTCACCATGTTGGTTAGGTTTGCAATCTGAGCTTCCATACTAGAAAGGGTACTTACATCATAGGATTCCCCTTTTCTGACTGGTCTTTGCCTTGAATTATATTGGCGAGCATTTGCAGCAACAAGATCAAATATTGCTCGCACTTCTGTTGGAGTCTTGGTCATTATAGTCCCTCCTGCAGCTGCATTCACATTATTTTGGTCCGCTTCAAAAAGTCCTTCATAGAAGTGTTGCATTAGAAGCCAAGCTTGTATGTTATGATGCGGACAAGTGATTAGAAGTTTCTTGAAACGGTCCCAATAATCCTGGAAGCTTTCTCCCGGCCTTTGCAGAATTCCTGTAATCTGACTTCGGAGTTCATTTGTCCTTTGTGCTGGGAAAAAATGTTGCAAGAACTTTGTAGCAAGATCCGTCCACGTTGTGATGGAATTTGGAGGTAGATAGTGAAGCCATTCCTTTGCTGTATCCTTCAAACTAAATGAGAAAAGTCTCATTCTTATCTCATCACTACTCATGCCTTCGATCTTTATTGTGGAACACACTTCCTCAAAGTCTAGGATATGTGCATTAGGATTTTCTCCAGGATTTCCCAAGAACTTAGGCAATATGTGTATCATGCCCGATCTCAACTCAAAGTTTTCCAAAGTGCTTGCGGGATATACTATGCAATATGGTTGTCCAGTTGTTGGCGGTGAAGAGTATTCTTGCATAGTAAGTTCCGCATTTGCAGCTGCTGCCGCCATTGGTGAAGGTGGAGGTGACTCGACTTTTGGTGAGCTTGGTGATGATGAAAATGGCGAGAGTGAAAAAGGCAATGGAGTAGACACAGCTAGTTGGATGTTCCTTTCTCTCAAAGCTTGAGCTTGGATATCTTCTACAGTGCTATCTAATGAAATATCCAAATTCAGAAGGGACATAAGCAAAATGTTCCTGCAATAAGAAGAAAACAAAAACAAACTCAAGTAAAATGAAATGACAAACAAGGAAAAAAAATGAAAATAAAATTAAGTACTCTAAATATACTCAAACAAAACATATAAGCAACCGTGCCAGTTCCCCGGCAACGGCGCCAAAAATTGTTGCATTCCTAAAAGGACACAATTTAATGTGCAAACAACCAATTAAAAATACCCGCAAGTGCACGAATCTATCGAAGTATAGATTGTATAAGTACGGGGTCGATCCCACGAAGAACTTGTCGGTTGTCTATAAGTTCTAATTTGAGTACAAAAAGAACACTTAACTAACACACCACAATGCACAAATGAAAATTTGAAACTAAAAAGAAATATAAAAGAAACAAACAAAACAAAACAAAAAAAAGAATTGTGCTGTGAACAGTGACCAGCGACCGGTCGTTTGTTAAGAGCGACCGGTCGTTTTAGTACAGAGTCGAAACTTCAGAATTGTGTGCTGAGCGACCGGTCGTGAGACACTAGCGACCGGTCGTTCTTGGGCAGAGTCGTTTTCTCTGTTTTTCCAGTTTCGACCTCTATCCAGTGTTTTGCCTATAACTTTCCAACCGTACGTCCAAAATGCACGTTCTTTATACGGTTGAATTCAGCACAGAAAATGGAAGAACACAGCGCGGACCAAAAGTCCAAAACAATTACGAAAACAAATAGAATTTAGTAACAAAGACACGTAACGTGTCAAACACGCAACTCACACACACATTGGGGGGGGGGGGGGGTTTGATTTGTTTGAAGTAACCTATTTCTATTGCATGAAAGTAAATGGACTTTGAAATTAAATGAGAATGGCGGAGATGAATTATCAAGATGTGAAATCAAAATGTAACAAACACCAGGGTTTCGGAATCCACCCTAAACAATTCTACCCAAGTTCATGAATACTCAAGTAATGAACTCTAAACGTGTTGATGAAGATGTTCGCAATCAAGACCATGGGTCGTGGCTCAAGACGCATTGATTCTCTCTAATATACGTAAAGTGCATGGTTCGTGCTACAATACTTGTGCCCTCCTCATAACCGAACCTAGGTATGGTTCGTACTTCGATTCAATTACAAGGAGAACCCATTAAGTTCAAAGAGAATATGAACATCACAAGAATCCTAATAGCATGGTGTTTACATTAGGTATTCAAGAAACCAATTCACATAGATGATTCTTACTTCATCCATTTATTGCTTAGGATAACATGAGGATACACATAATCCCAACAATCTCAAGAAGCATGCTTTCAAAGGTGATCAATCAAAGAAGAACATACATCAAGGATAGATTAATTTGGTGAATTGGAATTCATCAACAATATCTAGAAATTCATACACTCAAGCATCAAAACAATAAGGTATTCATGTTTAGGGCTTCAACCTAAGCCCTAGCTATGGAGTTTAGTTCCTCATAATCATTTCAAACACAAATTCAAAATGAAATTAGAAAGAGTTTACAGATTTTCAGAAAATGATGAAAGCTTCAAGATCATCAATGGTGGAAGTCTTCTTCTCCACTTTTCTTGACTGCACCTTGGCTTTCTCCTAGCTCCAAGCTCCAAAAAATGCTCTCAATTGTGTAGAATGGTCGAATACCCTCTCTCCCGTTGCAAAAAAACTCCCCCAAATCTGATTGCAATCCCTTTTGACTTCTCTCTCTCCTCCTTTCCAGCTTTTCTTTTAGTATAAAACTTATTCTTTCTCTAAAGCTATTGCCCATTGTCCCCTTGCAAATGATGAAACCTTGTTTTAAGGTATAATCCAAGGCTCCAATTGACTCAGGAAATGCCACTCAAATGCAATCCATTGTTACCAAAAGGTGTGGTAACAAGTAGAAATAAAATGCTATTAAGTGGGGGTGAAAACTGGGCCAAAACAAACATCCAGAGCCAGCGTCAATTGTCCGATCAGCTGGATAGGCTACACTTGCCCAATGGAGCTCAAATTTGGATATGTTGTAGTTAACATCCATTGGAACAAGTCTTATGAAGATCATCACCTCATCCAAGGACCGGAACATGCTGATCCAAGGCCACGAAGTTGACCTACGAAAATGAACAAAAACAGAATTTATATCAAATAATGCACTTTTAGCTCATTTTCATACAAACCAAGGTAAAACCTATTAAAACACAAAAAAGAAGTAAAAAGCTATAAAATGCCAAGAACTAACTCAAAATAGTGGGTGAATAACATGAAAAATCATGTGTAAAAATGAACCGAACAGTCGCGCAACTATACTATTTTTACACATGGACGCCAAAACGGTAGTGGGTTCTTTTTTTTTTTCATAAAGCGTATAGCCGCGCGGCTGCACTCTATAAATAGAATATTTTAGCAGTATAGCTGGGCGGCTATACCCTTTAAGCAGTTATGTTTTAATTACTATTTACTTAGTGAATAATTAGTATTTAAATATTTGATTAAAAATAATTATTGCCATTTATTAAGTAATATAATAAAAATATTTAATTATTCACTACAAAAATAATAATTAAAATATAATTACAGATGAATAAATAAGGCTAGGATCTTATTTAATTACTAAAAAGAAAATTTAAAATAAAAATTTATTGGACCTAAAGATAGTAAACTTATATTTATTTTATTAAAAATCTGTCCCGATGAAATTTCATCGACACAAGTCTATCCCGTCAAAATTTGTCAGATTAGACCTCTCCCAACGAATATTCGTTGGCACAGCCGCATAGGTGAATTTCGTCGGGAGAGGTTTTCTTGCTTATTTTTTGGCAAACTTCTTTAGTTTAATATGTGTAATTAAGTAATATCTTAGTCGTTTTGATTACTTTAATCGGTAATTAAGTTTAATTATTATTTCTTTAGTGAATATTTAAATATTTTACTCATTTCATAAATTATTTAAAATTATTTTGTGGACTTTGTTTATTAAAATATTTAATACTAATTATTCACTAAAGAAATAATAATTAAAACATAATTACTAATGAAAGTATTTAAATAAGGATAATATATTATTTAATTAATAAAAAATAAAAATTAAAAAAAGGATATTTTAAGAGTATAGCCGGTCAGCTATACTTTTATGTTGAAAGCGTATGGCCGGGCGGCTGTACTCTATAAATAGAATATTTTAGCTGTAGCGCCGCGCGGCTATACTCTGTATACTCTTCAAATAGAATATTTTAAATGTATAGCCGACCGGCTATACCTATTAAATAGCATTATCTTAATTTCTCTTTTAAATTACTTTATTTAGTAGTTACAATTTACTTAGTGAATAATTAGTATTTAAATATTTGATTAAAAATAATTATTCCCATATATAAAGTAATGTAATTAAAATATTTAATTATTCCCTACAGAAATAATAATTAAAACATAATAACATATGGAAGTAATTAAATAAGGATAGGATCTTATTTAATTACTAAAAAGAAAATTTAAAATAAAAATTTATTGGACCTAAAGATAATAAACTTATATTTATTTTATTGAAAATCTGTCCCGATGAAATTTCGTCGGCACATGTGAATTTCGTCAAGAGAGGTCTAATCCGGCAAATTTTGCCGAGATAGACCTGTGCCGACGAATTTTTGCCGGGATAGACTTGTGCCGACGAGATTTCGTCGGGAGAGGTTTTCTTGCTTTAAAACAATAAATAAATAAATAAATTTTAAACATGTCAAATTAGTTTCTTTACTTTTATTTTTGGGCCAACTTCTTTTGTTTAATATATGTAGTTAAGTAATATCTTAGTCTTTTTTTATTACTTTAATTGGTAATTATGTTTAGTTATTATTTCTTTAATGAATATTTAAATATTTTACTCATTTCATAAATTACTTAATAAATAGTAATTAATTATTTTAAATTATTTTGTAGACTTTGTTTTTATTAAAATATTTATGACTAATTATTTACTAAAGAAATAATAATTAAAACGTAATTACTAATGTAAGGATTTAAATAAGGATAAAATATTATTTAATTAATAAAAAAGAAAATTTATAAAAGGATATTTTAAGAGTATAGCCGCGCGGCTATACCTTTCTGTTTAAAGAGTATAGCCGTTCCGCTGTACTCTATAAATAGAATATTTTAGCCGTATAGCCGATCGGCTATACTCTATAAATACTATTTTAAAAGTATTTTTAAAAATTGACTGCAATCCAAACTGGCCCTCTCTTTTCTCAAATATTTCATTTTATGGTCGTAAATCTTCATTTTTATTGGGATCCAACGTCCTCCCGCCAAACGCAGATTTATCCCAAAAGGTTTAAGCTCCCACTCTCAGAACACTCACTCCATGCCGCTCTAAAACCCTAAACCTCCCTCCAGAGCTCCTCAGAGTCTTTCTCCTCTCTCGCTCTAGAATTCCAAACCCTAGGGTTCTCACACACCAGCCTTCTCCGAAAATGAGCTTCGCGGCATACAAGATGATGCATTGGCCGACGGGCATTGAGAACTGTGCATCGGGGTTCATCTCTCACTCACGCTCCGACTTTGTGCCTCGAATTCCTCCGATTCAGACGGAGGACCTCGAGGCTGAATGGCCCACCACGCGCCGAGAAATCGGCCCCATTCCAGACCTCGTCGTCACCGCCGGGAATGTCCTTGAAGTGTACGTCGTTAGAGTTCAAGAGGAAGATGGCACCAGAGGCCCTAGGGCTTCAGGAGAGCCCAAACGTGGTGGTCTCATGGACGGCGTCTCTGGGGCTTCGCTTGAGCTCGTTTGCCATTACAGGTCTGTTGCCCTAATTAAACCTCGCTTTACTGTTTCTTCCACTGTCTTGGCATTTTGCCTGGAACTTAGTCGAATTCGCTTAATTAGTTATTCGTAATACTTATTCAAATTAATTACACAATTCCATGTTTGTTTGCATGTAATTGCATTGCAGATTGCACGGTAATGTGGTAACAATGGCGGTATTATCTAGTGGAGGTGGAGATGGTTCCAGAAGAAGAGATTCTATTATTTTAACCTTTGAAGATGCAAAAATTTCAGTTCTAGAGTTTGATGATTCAATTCATGGACTTCGTACTAGGTGCGTTGTTATTTTTTGTTTACTGTTCTTGGTATTTTGGTCAATGTTATGTCAATTATGCCTTAATTTAATTCCAAATTGGAACACACCTGACTGTTTTGAGAAGTATTATAATTGTTGAATGTTTGTAAGTCGCGAAAATTAAACCCTGAATACCTCTGAGATTTAAATGAGTTTTATGAACTTGCAAACTGGATACTTGATCTCATCTAGCAGGCTTCTGTGCGGCAACTGCGTTAACTTGAATTTGGTTGTGTAATTTAGTGATTGAAGTGCGTTAAAGTCCGTAATATGTAGTATGTACCATGATTCACCAGTTGTACCCATTATTACTTTAGTTGTATTGCAATTTGGGTTTGTATTTGGCTGAAAATGATTTTTGAATGTATGAAACACTCATGTCTAAGAAAATACTTCCAATACTTGCAATTATAAGAACAATATATTTTTCATCATTTGTTTAACTGTGTTGCAAGGTGATACTTATTCATTGATTTTTTCCTTCTTTCAGCTCTATGCACTGTTTTGAGGGCCCAGAGTGGCTTCATTTGAGAAGAGGTAGAGAGTCATTTGCAAGAGGCCCATTGGTTAAGGTTGATCCTCAAGGAAGGTGTGGAAGCGTTCTTGTTTATGGTCTGCAAATGATAATACTTAAAGCTTCTCAGGTCTCTTCTCCTCCTAAAATTTGTATTTTAGTCATTGTGGTACTGGAACTCTCATGGCATCTTTGTGTTGAAACGATATAATACAAAAAGTTAATTTTGAATCCTACTATATGTACTATAGGATTTCAAGGGAAATATGGAAGCATTGTTGGCTTAGCAACAGTTTTAAGTATTGGCTTGTATGTCTCTATTAGGAGCATATTCAAGTTAGTCTAGGTCCTTGTGTCAACAATGTATTGGCTCTCATAATCAACAAGGTATTGCTTGAAGTACTGGCTCTTGTGGCATCTTATGCCAAAAAATATAATACAAGAAGTTAATTTAGATTCATGCTTTATGAATTGTAGGATTTGGCGGGAAAAAAAGGAAACCTTGTTGGCTTAGTAACAGGTCTAAGTATTGGCTTGTATGCAGTGTTAGCACATTCAAGTATTAGTCCTGGTAATTGCGCCTCAAGGTCCTAAAGTAGAGGTGTGCTTTAAAAAATGGGTCCTCCAATACAATTATACAATTTTAGATGACATCATGAACTGTCAAAAGCAAACACAATAGACTTTCTTTTACCAACATTTCAATTTTCCCTATATGTTTTAATTTGAATTTTTTGTTTCAGGGCGGCTCTGGTTTGGTTGGAGATGATGATAGTTTTGGTTCTGGAGGTGCAATTTCTGCTCGTATTGAGTCATCTTACATTGTTAATCTACGAGATATGGACATGAAGCATGTAAAGGATTTTACATTTTTACATGGTGAGTTTTAATGATTAGTGTAAATTACTTAATGGGACTTTAGAAATATTAAATATTCTATGATAATGAAATTCACATGTGAATTTGAGTATTTGTAACAGGCTGAATTTCAAATATGTAAGATAAATGCATTATTTAAATTTTCTCCATAATAGTATTAAACCTATTTTGTTTCGTATGACAAAATAGGTTCTTTCTAATAAATGTTGGTTTATACCTCTAAAGATTGACACAATATATATTATATAGGTTATATCGAGCCTGTGATGGTTATCCTTCATGAGCGGGAGCTTACCTGGGCTGGGCGTGTCTCATGGAAGCACCACACTTGTATGATTTCTGCACTTAGTATCAGCACAACTTTGAAGCAGCATCCTCTCATATGGTCAGCTGTTGTAAGTTCTAGAAAAAAATTGAAACTACCCACTGAAAAGTTCTGTGTTTTTCTCCAACTTTGTTATTCAGTATGTGTAGTTTAGAATCATTGTGATCTAAGAAATTAATGTTTCAGCATTCAGCTGAACGTGAAAATATGAACAAATATTTCTTCAAGCTCTTGCATCCTTTTGCTATACTAGAGAATGCGTATACTCATACAATTCAGGTGACATGAAAGATTAGCTCTCTTGCATTCACTGTATTTCTTCGTATATTCCTGCCAGAATCTCCCACATGATGCCTACAAGCTGCTTGCAGTACCATCTCCAATTGGTGGTGTTCTTGTGATTAGTGCAAATTCTATTCATTACCATAGCCAGGTAATTTTATTTCTAGAGTGGAATTCTAATAGCTGGCTGAAGCAAAATTTTATGGGCTTTTTTTCCTACTTCATGCAGTCAGCCTCATGTGCATTGGCATTGAACAGTTACGCTGTTTCTGCTGATAACAGGTCCCAACTCTCTCTCTCTCTCTATTTCACACACTCCACACACCCCTGTCCTCCCTCCCTCTCATCTCATTGGCTGCTTTCTCTCATCCAAACTTTGTGTTTAGATGACTATTGACTTCAGCTGGTATATCATTTTGAGTTTGAGAACTGTAGTTGGGTGAGGCCCCTTATTTTTCTTTCCATAACTTAATTTATTTTCTGTTTTATTCAGTCAAGAGATGCCAAGATCTAGTTTCACCGTGGAGCTTGATGCTGCCAATGCAACTTGGTTATTGAACGATGTAGCCTTGCTGTCTACAAAAACTGGAGAGCTACTATTGCTTACCCTTGTTTATGACGGACGGTCAGTAATTGCAATTCGATTTATTCTATATTTTTACTTATTTTGATTTCCTTTGAGCCTAGGATGATTCTCGAGCATGTCAGTAATCCTACAAGAAGTTGGAATGTGACACAGCCTAGGATGATTCTCGAGCAGTTTATTTTTTCCTCTGCCCACATTTATAGTACATGCATATGCATTCGTCTGCTCAAAGTATTTTGCTAGGTAATAACCTATTTTTACAATCTGCAGGGTTGTGCAGAGACTTGACCTTTCAAAGTCTAAAGCTTCAGTACTTACGTCGGTTAGTTAAATTTTGATTTTCTTTTGCTCTAATTTATTTTTAGATATTCATGTAACAGATCTTCAGTTCCATGCATGTAATTAATTGTAGCGTTTGTGAAAAATCTGCTAAATTTTTCTGTAGGGTATTACGAAAGTTGGAAATTCGTTATTTTTTCTGGGCAGTCAGTTGGGGGACAGTTTGCTTGTGCAGTTCACTTGTGGTGTAGGGGGCTCAGTGTTGTCATCTGATATGAAGGATGAGGTTTGTGTTGGATGTTGTTAATTTTCCACTTAGTTGCACTTTGTGAAAAATTTATCCCAGTGTGTTTTTTTTTTTTTTGAAATGGTTATTCTCCTTTATAACTTTTTTCTTTAATGAGATTTTGAATTCAGCTCTCATATTTGATGTCTGCTCAATCTTAAGAGTCTTGTAATCTTTTTCAACATTATCTTGATAGTCCTGGTGCTTAAATTTTACAGGTAGGAGATATTGAAGGTGATGCCCCATCGGCAAAGCGATTGCGAATGTCATCTTCTGATGCATTGCAAGATATGGTTAGTGGCGAGGAGCTCTCTTTGTATGGGTCAGCTCCAAATAATGCAGAATCAGCTCAGGTTGGTTAACTATCTGGGAATGCATTTCAGTTTCCATTTTTAACCTGCTTAATTTGTTCAATATGTGGAGTGAGGGGATCCATCCCCATAGTAGGAAGAGAAGTTGAAAACAGGAAAAAATAGTCTCAACCTTAATTTATGTCATTTTATTGGGTTATGCTCTAGGCTTTGTAATCACCGTAGTTACAACCTTGAATTTTCTAGTAGTTCTATAGTTTGATTACAGTGGTTTCCTTATTTTGTTTGTCTAGTTATTATAATGATTTGTGTGCTGATATTTGCTTGTGTAGTTGGAAGGAAAAATTGATTGTTCAATATTGCAAATGAGTTTACATCGTAAAATATCTTGACGTTTATTTGACTTATGAATTTTAACATTGTTTTCCTTGCTCATCATATTATTGTTTTTCCTTTTATGCAATATAAAGACCTTTCTTTTCTTTCTTTGGGTGCATGCAGAAGTCTTTTTCATTTGCTGTAAGGGACTCTTTGATTAATGTTGGACCTTTGAAGGACTTCTCCTATGGTTTAAGGATTAATGCAGATGCAAATGCTACTGGAATTGCTAAACAGAGTAATTACGAACTGGTTAGTCTGATGATTACTTTTTCTCCTTTCTATAGTATTCGTCCTCTTCCTTTTTTGCTTAATCATATTTTACTTTAGCATATTGTGGATTTTTTTTTTGGTTATTTGAAAATCGGGGGATTTTATGTTATTACTGTTTTTATAAAATGATCTCTATATTCTCTCGGATAATTTTTAGGTGTGCTGTTCGGGTCATGGAAAGAATGGTGCTCTCTGTGTTCTTCGTCAATCAATTCGTCCAGAAATGATTACTGAGGTCAGTGGTAGTCTATTTTTCTGTTGAATGCATTAGGTCCCCTAACTTCATATGTCCTGCCGCTGTTTTAATATCTTTCCACATAGTGTTACATAGCTATACCCTTGGGGTTTTAATTGATTTTTCTTGCTAAAATGCATTGTCCTGTAGCCAAGATTAGTTAAAATGACCCAACTTCTCCCACTCCTCCCATTTTTGACGTAGCAGGTTGAACTACCAGGCTGCAAGGGAATTTGGACTGTTTACCACAAGAATGCACGTGGTCATAATGCTGACTCTTCTAAAATTGCTGCTTCTGATGATGAGTATCATGCATATTTAATTATAAGTCTGGAGGCTCGTACAATGGTAAGTCGTCTACTTTCTCGTGTTAGATTATAGTTGGAAGTATCGTTCAAGACTTAATTATTTGTAAATTATTTTCTTGTTTATAGAGCTACTTGCTTTTCATAATGAAATCATTCCTTGTGACATGCAATGCTAGAAATGTGTGCGACGTTTTTTAAATCAAACCAAAATTAGCTACTTGCAAAGCCAATTTACATTGTACAAAATCAGCCTGTGGTGGAGAGGGAATATGGTTTGGGCCTTCTAGCAAATGATTTGTAGCTTGTGGATTAGTAATCAGTTGACACCTTTGATGATTCTCTCCTCTCTCCTTCCCTTCTCTGTCTGCGTCCCTCCTGAATCTCCTTCCTTGTCCCTCCACTGGATACTGCATCTAGGATTTCTTTGTTCAAATGGTTCAATATCTTCTGCTGATCTGAGTGAGAATTGCTTCTTTCATAATCTGTAGTTTTCATGAGAGTCTGCATGTTACATTTTATATTAATTCAACGTGATTATCATTTGTCAGGTCATATGAGTGAGTGTCTATATGACTGCAAATGTGTCAAGTAGCTGGTTTTTGGGATAGATGCTGTCTCAGTCTGATAACTGTTCTGGAACTAAATATTTCAACATTAGGAAGATAAAAAAGAATCGACTTTCTGTTTTAATGTGTTGGCAATCCATACAAGCAAGTGTGTTGTCTTTTTATTTTGATATTTTCAATTGGCATCAGAATTTCTTTCCAATTTTTTTGACCCCTCCTCAAAACCAAAATGATGGCTAGGTACTTGAAACAGCTGATCTTCTGAGTGAAGTCACAGAAAGTGTTGACTATTTCGTTCAAGGGAGAACAATTGCTGCAGGGAATTTGTTTGGAAGGTAAACTTGTATCTTTTATAGATTTATTTGTTTCTCCTTGCCCGGCCTTGGCATATCTTCTTCATGGGTAGTTTAACTTTCTTTAAGATTCTCTCCTACCTGTGTTTTTTGTAAATAGCTTCATGTTTCCTCATCAATATGCATTTACAACTATATAGTTTGTTTTGAGTGTTCTGAATCTTTTCCATAATAATCCTTTTTTGTTTTGAAGGCGTCGAGTTGTGCAGGTTTATGAACGTGGTGCTCGAATTCTAGATGGTTCTTTTATGACTCAGGATTTAAGCTTTGGAACTTCAAACTCTGAAATGGGTACTGGTTCAGAGAGCTCCACTGTGCTATCAGTTTCTATTGTTGATCCCTATGTTTTACTGAGAATGTCTGATGATGGTATCCGGCTCCTTGTTGGAGGTATGTTTTGTCAGAAAAATGTTGTATGTATAATTCTTAAAAGATTTTGAGTGTACTGCTGATCTTCTTGACATGTCACTTATAGTTGTTTCTCTTGTCAGAATTTTCTGTTTCATTATGATAAACTTGGATCGGGTCATTATGATTTTGGTTTGCAGATCCTTCTTTGTGCACTGTTTCTATAAGCATTCCAGCTGCGTTTGAGAGCTCAAAGAAATCGATATCTGCCTGCACACTGTATCATGATAACGGACCTGAGCCATGGCTCCGGAAGACAAGTACTGATGCTTGGCTTTCCACAGGAATTGACGAGGCCGTTGATGGTGCTGATGGTGTCTCACATGATCAGGGTGATGTATATTGTGTTGTTTGTTATGAAAGCGGTTCCCTTGAAATATTTGATGTGCCCAATTTCAATTGTGTTTTCTCTGTGGATAAGTTTGTATCGGGAAATGCACACCTAGTTGATACATTAATGCGAGACCCACCAAAAGATCCCCGTAAACTGATCAACAAAAGTTCTGAAGAAGTGAGTGGCCAGGGCCGGAAAGAAAATATACAGAATATGAAAGTTGTAGAGCTGGCTATGCAGAGATGGTCGGGACAGCATAGCCGTCCTTTTCTTTTCGGGATATTGAATGATGGGATGATTCTTTGTTACCATGCTTACTTGTTTGAAGGTCCAGAGACTGCCTCTAAAACTGAGGATTCAGCTTCTGCTCAGAATACTGCTGGTGTAAGCAATCTTAGTGCTTCCAGGCTCAGAAATTTGAGATTTGTTCGTGTCCCCTTGGACACATATGCTAAAAAGGACACATCAAATGAGACATCGTGCCAAAGAATGACAATTTTTAAGAACATTGCTGGCTATCAGGGGTTGTTCCTTTCCGGGTCAAGACCAGCTTGGTTTATGGTGTTCAGAGAACGTCTACGCATTCATCCACAGGTGAGAAATCTGAGTATCTTTTTAAAATGAAGGAAACAATTTAGACCACCTAAATTTATATGCATTTTAGTAACCATATAACGTAATTTTCCTGAAAGGATAACTTTAAAAGATATTTTCCCCCTGTTCTGTCATGTTATTCAAGAATCTGGCTTTTCAGAATGGAAGTTATTTTCTTTGAGATTGAATTGGATGGAGTTATTTTGTATGAGATTTGATCTCATCTCCCTCAGGGTTATTATTGCCCGTATGTGCAAATTCAAAGTTTTAATGGATGCTATCTACGCACGTGGGCTACTTATTAATTTTTTTTTTTGTGTGCAGCTTTGTGATGGTTCAGTCGTTGCCGTCACTGTTCTTCACAATGTTAACTGTAACCATGGGCTCATATATGTTACATCACAGGTTTGAAAACAGTATGTTTCCATTCTCTGTGTAATTGTCTCCACAACTCACAATTTTATGGCTAATCCTTTCTACTTCTGTCCCTAATTTCTAGGGTATTTTGAAGATTTGCCAACTGCCGCCTATCACAAGTTATGACAATTATTGGCCAGTACAAAAGGTGGGTACTTCTGTTTAAGTCAATGTATAAGTCCAACAGGTGTATCGTGCCATCTATATTCGAAGTTTATGCATAGTTAAAAGTTTTGGCATTAATGTTTTTTTTAATGATTTGATTAGATTCCGTTGAAAGGAACTCCTCATCAGGTCACTTACTTTGCTGAGAAGAATTTATACCCGCTTATAGTTTCAGTACCTGTGAGTATATATAAACCCTCAACAGTTTTTTTGGCCTAAACAGTATTAGCTATTTTTATTAAGCTTTTCGTTTTATAAGTTGGTCTAGTATGCATGCATCCAGATAGACACACATTATATATCAATAGTGCGGTATACAACACACAAATATATGTCAAGAGACATTTGCCAATGTCTTACTCAGTATATGGTTATTGCACGAATCCTTTTTAATCTGAGTTTTCTGTTAACTTTTGTTCAGCTCTGTTTCTAGAATTTGTTTTCTTTCTTGTCCATACACACTATGTACTCATTTTGAGTAATGTACATCAATTTCTTCAGGTTCATAAGCCACTGAATCAAGTTCTTTCATCTCTGGTTGATCAAGAAGTTGGCCATCAGGTTGAAAATCATAACTTGAGTTCTGATGAACTACACCGAACTTATAGTGTTGATGAATTTGAGATTCGGATTATGGAGCCGGACAAATCTGGTGGCCCTTGGCAAACTAAAGCTACCATTCCAATGCAAACTTCTGAAAATGCTCTAACTGTTCGAGTGGTTACACTTTTTGTAAGTTTGCTTTTTTATTCATCTGCCTAATTTTGGGTGTTAGACTATGATTTCTGTATCCTTTTGTTCCACCTTTCCTCTCTGTATTTCTGAAAGAGGTGTTGGATGGAATAAAGTATGTATCATAGGAAGTACGCTGGTGTATGCATAATCTCATTGTCTTTTGTTTTTCAAAATAGTTGACATCCACACTTCATTGCAGAATACAACCACAAAAGAGAATGAAACACTTTTAGCAATTGGGACTGCTTATGTGCAAGGGGAGGATGTTGCTGGGAGAGGACGGGTTCTTTTATTTTCAGCTGGAAAAAGTGCTGACAATACCCAGACCTTGGTATTTTTCTGGATCATTTAAATCTTTACCTTCTTAACTGTGTATTATAATTCCCCACAATATCTATTGCTGTACTAAGTTTATAGGTCGCTTTCAGTTTCACCTTTTGGGATTCTTTAAAGTCCACTCTATGAGATAAAGTCAGTTATTTCTGTTTTCAGGTTTCAGAGGTTTACTCCAAAGAATTGAAGGGTGCCATATCTGCATTAGCCTCACTTCAAGGTCATTTGTTGATAGCTTCTGGCCCTAAAATTATTTTACACAAGTGGAATGGTACTGAACTGAATGGTGTGGCATTTTTTGATGTTCCACCGTTATATGTTGTGAGCTTAAATATTGTACGTATACTTTCTTTATTCAGCTGTCTCTTTTAATTGATTCTTTTCTTTGTATGCAAACCTGGATATCAGTACTTGAATATATGAATAAATGTTGTGATGTGAAATCTGAGGGTGTCTTGAAATGTATCAGAAAAGAGGAATCATAAGTTTGTTAAGTCTGCCAAAATTTGTTTTGTTTATATAGTTGTACATGCACATGTGTCTATGTGTATAATGTTTGTTATGCTGAATTTATTAAGATTTACATGTTTCTGAGCAATATGTGATCATTTTGGATGACTAAATTTGTTCTTGCAGGTCAAGAATTTTATCCTCCTCGGTGACGTTCACAAAAGCATTTACTTTCTCAGTTGGAAGGAGCAGGGAGCTCAACTCAGTTTATTGGCCAAGGATTTTGGTAACCTTGATTGTTTTGCAACGGAGTTTTTGATTGATGGAAGTACGCTGAGCCTTGTAGTTGCAGATGAGCAAAAGAACATTCAGGTTAGTGCATTGTAGTTTGGATGCATGTTAGTCCTCTTTCGGTCTCTCTTCTAACCCTGCCCCACACACAAACATACTGGGGGTTCACCATCTTCTTCTCAATAAAATTTTCTTTTATTGTGAAGTTACAGTTCTCTTTTTGTCATGTATTAACAATGTTGGACAGTGTTGGCTTACTTCTGTTTAAATGAATACATTGGTTATGCCAAAACAGATCTTTTACTATGCACCGAAGATGTCTGAGAGTTGGAAAGGCCAGAAGCTTCTCTCAAGGGCTGAGTTTCATGTTGGTACCCATGTGACTAAGTTCCTGCGGTTGCAGATGCTCTCTACTTCATCTGACCGAACAGGGACCAATCCGGGCTCTGATAAAACCAATCGCTATGCTCTGTTATTCGGTACTCTGGATGGGAGCATTGGCTGTATTGCACCTCTTGATGAACTGACATTTCGTAGGTTGCAGTCATTACAGAAAAAGCTTGTGGATGCTGTTCCCCATGTTGCGGGTCTGAATCCAAGAGCTTTCCGCCAGTTTCGGTCAAATGGAAAGGCTCATCGGCCTGGTCCTGACACCATAGTTGACTGTGAGCTTCTAAGCCAGTAAGTTCTGTGCTCCTTCTAAAGTACTTAGATGACAGTTTTTGATGTCTTTCAAGATGCAGAAGATCTTGTCCTGGTGCTGGATATTATTTGCTTTTCTTGTTTACATCATTAGAGGTATTAGTATGCTCATATTTTCTTAGCGGAGCCTTGTCTCAGGAGAGAAATCAGTATGCTAATATGGAATGATGCACCCTAGTTAGAGACTACAGTATAAAGCTCTAATTGTTATGCAGCGCATTTAACAGTATTTAATGCCAGGATAATTAATACTGGGCGCTAACAACTGTAATATAATTTCCATCCTTGCAGTTATGAGATGCTTCCATTGGAGGAACAGCTTGAAATTGCAAACCAGATAGGGACGACTCGTTCACAAATTTTCTCAAACTTAAATGACCTCTCCATAGGAACGAGCTTCTTGTGACTGAGTGCATCACATTTGAAAATGAGCTTAGAGAGAGGGTGCACATCATTATATTTGGATTGCCGCATTCCTGGTAAGTTGGTATTACCTTGTTCATTCGTGATTGTTGGTGTGGTCCGCAGAATTGAGAGAAAATTTGGCGAGGGGGTAGGAGAGAATTGGGAAATGTTGTAACTCCAATGTTGTATTTATTAATTTGTGCTTAACAAATGATGACTGGTCATACTTTTAGGTGACAAGCATCAAGAAGTGCTAGCTAACCATACTGCTAGGGTTAGAACTTTGTTCAGTTTTGCCATGACGAGTATAATAGACTAGCAACCTAGTGACTCGTTACCTCTGAAGAGTGTATTTAGTTTTATTCACATGAAATAACATATTGATGAAATTACCATGAGTTTGCATCCGTCTCAATTTCAATTTTTTTTTAAATTTTTTTTAAAAAATCTTGTTTTGGAAGAGTGTAAATGGTGAACCATCATTGGCCTATAGGCCATGTTTGGTGACTGGGATTGGATTGGATTATGAGGTAGAATTGGATTGCATTGGATTAAAAATGATAACATTAATCCAATGATGTGTTTGGTACTACACATGATTATAGGGTTAGATTAATCGAAATGTGCTATTACATGGCTTACAGCATTTCCACTGGGAGTCCCTAGTTTAGGGAAGAGACCCCCCGGCCAAGAAATGCAGCTCCAGCGATACAAAATAGCCTAGGCAAGGCGTGGGCTCCACCAAGCCCTGGTAGGCCCGAAGGCAAGAACAGCTTGAGTTGTTGCCTAAGGGTTGTGATGTCATCAACAATTTTATTTTATTTTAAAAGTAAAAAAATATTCTGAAAAAATGCCAAAAATTTAAGATTTTTTTTTTTTTTATATAAATACCTAGCCATATTCTTCACTTCCCATACCAAAACTCTATACAAATTCCTCCCCTTATATCTAATGTGAATAATGGTTGCCCTTGAATTGCCATGACAATGGGTGGAAAATTAACAAAAAAATTGATAGGGCATGCACTATTCATGTGAATAGTAACAACCCATGCCTCTCCTTGCCTTTTGCCATGGCAAATGGGTGGAAATGCTCTTAGTAGGCTTTGACATACTCCAATCCAACTTAATCCCAACATTTTGGCAGGATTCATAATCCTACTACATTTGGCTTTAGTATGATTAGATATAATCCAATCCATGTTGTTTTTAGGCAACCAAACATTTGATTAGGATTATGAATCCTATCTAACTACATAATCCAACTCACCAAACGGAGAAATGATAACACTATTTTGCTATCCCGGCCAATAGCTACGACACATGTGATAACACTTCCACATGACATAGCATTATTGGTCGGGAATAGCAAAATAGTGTTATCCCCGTTGCAACTAAGTTTTTCACAAGGTGGGAAACATGAGATATTGATGGGCATTTCTTTAGCAATTCGATGCAGAATGCAACTTTTGTAATAATTCAGATCAAGGACTAAAATATCGATAATATCGATGAAATATTGAGGTTAGTATCGTTTTTTCGGGTCTAGGATATTTTGGAACATATTCATACACATATCATATAAGTATTGATAATATCGACGCCGATAATTTCTCTCACACTTCAGCAACATTTGGCCAAAATATCGCTATAATATCGATATGATGAAGACAATGAAAAATTTGAAGAGTTATTTTCACTAACACCCCTTGAGATTTCTTGTATTTTCACAAAACCCCCTCATGTCTCAAAAATTATACGAACACGCCCCAAGGTTTCAGTTTGTTCTCACAAAACCCATTTTCGTTGATTGTTTGTCCAAAAATTGATGATTTCATTGAAAAAGAACTTAACCAAATAACAAAATTAACCTCAATGAAGTATATGTAATCTAATCTCAAAGGCCAACTTTGTCATTTAGAGAATTTTTTTGTATAAATTCATTAATCTTTGGATGAAAAATCAATGAAAATGAGTTTTGTGAAAACAATTTAAAACCTCTGGAAGTGGTCTCATAATTTCTGAAACCTCAAGGAGATTTGTGAAAAAGCCAAAAACCTCAGGGGGTGTTAGTGTAAATAACTCAAATTTAAACCTTATAGGAACTTTATGTGATACTAAGTCACTTATGTATCTTACCATGCAATGTATAAAGTGTAAAATATTGTAGTAAATCATTATAAATAAATGATTATGGTGTGTTTAATCTTCTTTCATTAATTACTACATATTTTCTACACTCGCAGTATTTGTTAGCTTGCTATATTGTCAACTTAAATTAATTAAACTCATCATGCAATGCATTTCCTTTCAATCTTTTGTGATAAAGTAATAGATAATTGACTAAATAAACATCCTCCAAAGTTTCAAGAAGAATTTCCAAATTTTTCTTACAATTTCCGTGGTTTTGATTCAATTTTTATCAATATTGATAATTTCTCGATGTTTCCATCGAAATTTCCATGTTTTCGAACCACCAATATTTCTGAAACTATCGATATTTTAGTCCTTGATTCAGATATACACTGGGAAGTGGTAATTGGCCAAAACTTTTTTGTTTGTTTGTTTGTTTTTTAAAATCTCAATAATCTTGGGTGATTTTTCTATGAAGTAAAACCGCAATGCAAGGCCTCGTTTTGTTCTGAAAACAATTGATTAATAGAGTTTAAACTCCAGCCAGAATGCGATTAAGAGGGAGGGATAGTTATGCCTCATGACTCAGACTCCTCTTTTGCTTTTGTGTTGGCTCAGCAGTAAATTACTGTTGGCAAACAGTCAGTAAGACTACCGTGAATATATTTTACCACTTAGATTAGATGGCAAAATTGTAGTAAATTTGAGATGTAATCATTAATCCGAAACATTTCCACGAGCCTCCTGTATGACTTCAGTTGTCCTGTTGACAAAACTACGGAATTTTATAAAGGGTTATATACTTTTGGTCACTGAGTTTTACACAAAATTTCAATCTGGTCATTGAGAAAATAATTTAATCAAATTAATCACTGTATTATCTAAAATTTACAATTTACAATTTATAAATTTGCCATCAGTTTCTATTAAGTAGATGATTTTTTTCTTCTTTTCTTATTTATTTATAGGTGAAGCGATATTTAATTAAAAATACTAAAAGTTATTACACTCTTGGATCAAACGATCCAAGAGCAAAGTTGGCGGCTATATCCTCCAAACAACCACTTGATTTAACCCCAGGGCTTGGATCAACGAAACCTCATGGAAGTGAGCCAATAGTTCTCTATAAACTTCACAAAGAACCCCCAATAAAGCCAAATATGAACCCTTTGTTCACCGTCAGTAGTTTTGAGGGAATCAGACTCAAATTGCACCAAAGATAGCCTCAAGTCCTCTGCAAACCTCATACCCTCTAACAGAGCCAGTTCAAGAGCATATCATTTGCATTGTTTTTGGCTAATTTTTTTTTTTCCGAGCGATCAAACTTAAATTTCATATAAAACACAGTAATTAAAAGGGTATTTAACTTAACAACTTAATGGAAACTAATGAAATGTCTATAAATTGTAAATTTTGGGGTAATACAATGACTAATTTGGCTAAATTTTTTTCTTAGTGACCGAATTGACATTTCATATAAAATCCAATGACCAAAAAGGTATTTAACCCTTTAAAGAGTAAATCTGCATTTAAATGTGGTGAAACGTATCTTTACTGGTTAATTTCGAGCAGTCTTGTCCAGTCCAGTCCTTAGTGCATAAACTCATACGATTCCGATGTGTTAATAATACTTTTCCAAATTCAAGCTAAAGTACTCCATGCAGGAATGCTAATTACAATTTACAAACTAAAGAATTCGTGACTGCTTGGTTAAAAACAAACCTCCTTCCCCTACAAAGGAAAAGAAAAGAGTAGGGCTAATGAAGGAATATGAAAAGGGTAATTGCACGAGGTAAAGAAAAAGGCAAATACGAGTTAATGATTTTTACTTTTTTACTTTGACACAATGCCAAATGGAGACACAAAATGACCAAAATAATGAAGTGGGGTGTCCAACAACACACACGCACTCTCTCTCTCCCTCCCTCTCCATGATGCATTCATTCATGTACAATAGAAATTTAGAATGATGACTCACGTGCACATAATTCTATCCATCTCTTTGGGCAAAGGGAATGAATGAAAACAAAAGAGAGAGAGAGAGAGAGAGAGAGAAGAAGAAGAAGAAAGAAGAGCATCTAATTAAGTGTGAGGGAGGGACGGAGGTTTCTAAAGTCTAAAGTGCATGTGGTGTTTATGCATGCATGGGACCATTGGCTGCAAAGAATGTCAAGCTAAAGCACAACACAAGCCCTTCGACTGCGATGAATGAGAGAGGCCATAGAGTGTCCCCTCTCATGCGCAATACATCCACCACTTTTCTTATCTCTTTCTGTATGTTTAAACTTAATTTTTTAATTCAATTTCTTCAATCTTTTGTCACTTAAATTTTCTAGAGGTGGAATCTTACCAATGCACACTAATGACTAATGTTTTGAGGTCCCTATCAAATATGAATATCATCAATTGAGCTCTCTCTCTCTCTCTCTCTCTCTCTCTCTCTCTCTCTCTCTCTCTCTCTCTCAACATTATAAGTTGTGTACGTCTTGTGTTTGTGTGCTTTGACAATGACCAAAGGTGAGAGGTGAGGTGAGATTTTGGCTTTCGTTCTTTCTTTTTCAAAGAGGACTTTGAATTTCTGCTCTCTACATGCACATGGGGTCCAATTCCAAAGTCCAAAAGCCATGGTGCGCTACTCTTGGTCTCTTCCCAAATCAAAACTTGGCCACCCTATCCTCATTCACTGCTTCTTGCCACAAAGACAAAACCCAAATTAGCTTTTGATTTCCCCTTTTATCTTTACCTTTTTAATTATTTTGGCCTGGTCTCTTTTACTCTCCTTCACTGTCAAAACGACAGGTCCCCCCCCCATTGATGACGGTGAACAAAACAGCAACGGAGGGGTGTTGTTTCTGGAACCACGGGGAACATTCAAAACAGCACGGGCCATGGCAGTGATTGAGAGGAAAATGAAACAATGGTTTTACATTGTCGTTTGGTTCATTAGCATATCTCACCTTTCCATCCCTCGTTTTGGGGCTAAACCACAGTATAATGTCGTTTGGAGCTGAAGAAATCTAACCCTCAACTCTCTAACTTTTTGCGAGTCAAAAAAACCCTTGTCCGAAATTACCCAATTAAGTAAAAATGGATTTCATGTCATTATTCCTATCGAATTTTAGATAGAATGAGACTTGCACTAAATATTCATTCAAATCCAATCACATACATACACATATATATATATATATATATATATATATATATATATATATATGCATGCGTGTAATATAAGTCAAACCAATCATAGTAATTTAGAAATTATATCACACTTTGACTCACTCAGACAAGTGTGGCTTAGATGCTTCCATCATGCGCCCTTCAACTGAAAGGACACATATTATCCAAAATTTCCAACCCCTTTATACTTGGCAAGTGGAAGAAACTATGTATGTTAGCCTTTGGTGGTATATAACATCACCCACCACTTAGAATTAGATGGATGATGGCACCAAAACCCATTATATGTAAATTAATTAAAATGCACCCACTTAGACTTATAAGCTGCTCTGACCATATATCCATGATGATCATGATTTCTTTCTTGAATGATGTTTGGGTGGTTTGCGTGGCAGCGTGCAAAGCATAGCCAGCATGCTAGCTCTAGCCACACTCCCCTTTGGGGGCCTTGGAAATCAGATTAAAACTCCGCATGATGCAATACACTTGATTATCATCAAATATTTTAATATTCTCTCTCTCTCTCTCTCTCTCTCTCTCTCTCTCTCTCTCTCTCTCTCTCTCTCTCTCTCTCTCTCTCTCACACACACACACACATATATATATGTAATAACTGGTGTACTTGCTATAGGCTATAGCTAGCATAATGAAACTAATTGGACCCCTGCAACCCTAAACTACTGTTAGTCATCTTGCATTATATTATACAGATTTCAATATTAAGTTGTCTCCCATGCAGATGTAGTGCTGCCTGTTTCGGATTAAAGACTTCAAATTTACATATATATGTTGTTTGTTACTTTAATTTCAATTATGTTAGAAATAAAGTCGATCATGGAACATTAATTTCAAACAAACTTCCTCGACGCATTTGACTAGCCAGCAGCAAGTGCATGCATGTTACTATAGATTGTACGTATTTGCGTGTTCCCATCTTTTTCAGCTTAGTCGGCAGCAGATAGATAGAATCTAAGATCTTCTTTGAGTTTTGCAGATTGGTTCATTGAATTCATAACAAAACGACATCTGCTGCATGTCAAAAACCTTCTTCTTCTTAATCTATTGTATTTATATTAATTATATCTGATCAATCACAATCTTGGATATTTGCAACTTGGATCACTGCTTGCTTGTTTGACCAATTAATTGTAATCATTTTAACTTATAAGAACACTATCAGATTTGGGGTTACGATGGAGCTGTTTAATTAATCTGCTTGTTGACTGGATCTAGTTTTCAACAAATTAGCCAATCACATGTTGCCAAGTGTTGGTCCTGCCATGCATGACCAAGAATATGCTGGGCTGGGAGCTAGTACTTTGGGGGGCTTCCTTTTCCAACAATTCTTGAAAAGCTAGCTTTCCATCAAAACAAAACAAGCAGTGCGTATTGCTGAGTTTTTCTGATCTTATTCATCACTGCAAATCCCGTTGCCTCTGGATTTTAGCAACGAAACAGACAAAAAGACAAGAAAAAAGGTGTTTGCCTTTAACAAATGGTGCATATATATATATGGTTCCCTCAATTTCATATCATCTTAAAACCCCCGCAGTGCATACAATAACAATGGAAAGCTCTTCACCATTCCATTCTATATATAAACTATGAAATTTATATGTATGGATATTGTCAACCCTTCTACCCAATACCCTATGAGAAAAAAAGAAGAAAAAAAATTGCAGAATGAAATAGCACACAACTTGGCAGTTGGCAATGCCCCTTTTGGATCTGTGACAGGATGGAGATTATAATAGAACAACATGCACTTGTTGTAAGTATGTGTTTAGAGAGAGAGAGAGGCAGGCACTTTATTCAAGACATGGAGACGTAGGAAGGGGTGATGGTTTTGGCTGTTCATTTTCCGACAAGTAAACAAAAGGAAATCGTCTCTGCCGTTCCATTGGTAGGCAAAAGCTAAGCCAAAGTAAAAAAGAAACAACCTTTGAACATCATGTAATATTGCAAAACCCTCTCTCTCTCTCTCTCCCCAATTCTTTGAATTTTTTATAGTAACCCCCAACTCCACCAACCCAACAAGCCAAGAACACCACTCTTGCCGCGCGCTAACCATGTGATATGAATGAGTAACCTTAGTGTGCCTTCTTTTTTCTTTTTTCCCTTTTTTAATTCGTAATATTCTCCATTTGCTGTACTCCCAAAAATTGCATTATCTTTTTGCTGCCCATAACTTATAAGCTTAGACAGATGGTGCAGCTAGCATCTCCTCCACCACAAGTGCCTCTCTTCCAAGTCAACCCTGACCCTTGGTCGACTCATAAATTAAAGGCCTGCTTTCGCTTGCCCTTCGCTGAATTCTAACTACAATAACCTTTTTTAGGGTTAAAGGGTGCACTTAGAAATATCACTACTATTAGCTAGCTACAATCTAATCACACCTAAAAAACAAAGTATCCTATTTTAAGCTATGTTTTCTGAGTGCAAATGTTATGTGTACAAGATATACCACGTGTGATCATATTATCGTCGTATTCTTTCTCCCTTGTTAGAGCAATGTTTCGTGCTTCATTCAATCAGCTAAGACCGGGCCCATTTTTTCCATCTTATTAATTTGAAATTATGGTAATTAGTAACTAAAACATAAATTATTAATTTTGGATCAACATGGAGTTTGGGAGATGCTGATTACCTTTTTAAAACTGTTTCTTTTCCTTGTTAAATTGGAACTTTAACATTGGACACGTATCTTTCTTTCGTCCTTGAGTTAAAAGTTGCTGGATCAATTAATAATACACGCCAACACAAATCAATTCGTGAGAAAGTTTCTATTCTAATCCTCGCAACAATCAAAAGGAAAAAACCAATAATGGCATGGCCCTCCTCCATTTTACAAAAACAAACAGCATCTAAGAAAAAAGTATTTTCCGCATCCAAACACCCCCATAAACATTTTCTCTTACCGACTGCCATCGCAAAAATAAATAAATAATTATATTACCAAAAAACAAACAAAAGGCTGAATTTAATTCATAAAAACGCGCGTCTGAGGCTTCAACCGGAAAAGACAACCCAATGCTTTAGCTACGAAATGAACCACGCGTTCTCAGTGCATTTGGGCATGCCATTTTATTTTGGTTATTTATTTATTTTTCATATTTTCATAATTTTATTATTAGAGCTATATGTAACGCCCACAACACCCCCACGAGCTTAATTTACATTTACAAAGCTTAGCTGCTGAGCTGCACTTCTTCTTCTTCTTCTTCATCTTCCACCTCCCTCCATTATTCCCATTATTCCCATTATCCTTGTCCTCTCTCTCTCTCTCTCTCTCTCTCTGCAACTCCCACGTTTCAATTATACCTTCTTCCTCTTCTTCTTTGAATTTGAACATTTTGTTTAATTCACATGGCACTTGAGACTTTGCTACTCAAGGTAAAGACAGCCATATCCCACAGCTTCGACGCTGTGCGGACCTCAACCCACCCGCACCCAAACAAACCCATACGCAAATCAAACGTCGGCGTTTTGGCCTTCGAGATCGCCGGCCTCATGTCCAAGCTCATCCACCTCTGGCAGGCCCTCTCCGACAAGAACATGATCCGCCTCCACAACGACTCCATCTCCCTCGAAGGTGTTCGCAAAATTGTCTCAAACGACGACGCTTTCCTCCTCTCTCTCGCCTGCGCCGAGCTCGTCGAGAATCTCCGCCTCCTCGCCACCGCCATCTCCAGCCTAAGCACCAAATGCCAGGACCCCAACCTTCGAGCCTTCCACCGCCTCTTCCTCGACTTCGCCGACTCGGGTCGCGATCCGTACAATTGGGTAATCGGGTTTAAGGAAATGGATACTAAAAACGTCAAGAAACTCGAGAGGTACGTCACCGTGACGTCCACTCTGTACAGAGAGATGGACGAGCTTTCTGTGCTCGAAAGCGGGCTGAGCAAAGCATGGAAATACAATGAGTGCGAGACCAATCAATCGTCGTCTTCGATGAGCAGCAAAGAGCAGAAGATCGTCGATCTCCAGCAGAAGATCGTGTGGCAGAGGCAAGAGGTGAAGTATTTAAAGGACAGATCTTTGTGGAGCCGAAGCTTCGATACGGTCACTTGGGTTCTTGCGAGGTCCATTTTCACTGTTCTTGCGAGGACAAAGCTTGTTTTTGGCATAGGACAATGCCCGCCGTCGTCTTTGCCTCGCAGTCTTTCAGCTTCCGCAACCGTCTACCCATCCGATCAGACGACGTGTCGTTTCGTGTCCGGGCCATTGAAGCCCGCAAAATCTCATCATCATCAAGAGAATGTCATTGATAATCTCAAAGATTTGGAAAATATTGCGTTTTTCGAGTCCAACTCGAAGCTCCTAAAGCCTCCACCAAGTACTTTAGGCGCGGCGGCTTTGGCGCTTCACTACGCCAACTTGATCATAGTGATGGAGAAGATGATCAAGTTTCCACAAATGGTTGGTGTGGATGCGAGGGACGATTTATATTCGATGCTACCGAGTAGTATCCGATCGTCGTTGAGGGCTCGATTGAGAGGAGTTGGGTTTTCGGCGAGTGATCCGGTGCTGGCCGGAGAGTGGAGGGAGGCTCTGGGGAGAATCTTGGGGTGGTTGTCCCCATTGGCACATAATATGATAAAGTGGCAAAGTGAGAGGAGCTTTGAGCAACAAAACTTGGTGCCTAAAACAAACGTCATGCTTCTTCAAACTCTGTTTTTTGCAAACAAGGACAAGACTGAAGCTGCCATAACTGAGCTGCTCGTGGGATTGAATTATATTTGCAGGTTTGAGAGGGAGATGACCGCTAAGGCCCTGTTTGAATGCAACAATTCCATTAATGGGTTGCTCAATTCGCAGAGTTCTAGCTAGCTAGCAAATTATTAAGCAGAAAGTACACCAGCATACTCTTTTTTCTTTTTGGGGTTTTACGTGTAGTTTCTATTTTGGATTTCAATTTTGGTTTCTGAAAGTTTTCATCATGGTTGATTTTGAATTGAGCTGAGAGTTTTAGATCTTCGGGGTTTGTTTTGTATCCAACCCTCGTTTGTACATGTGAAATAAATAGATACATGTAAATGATTTGTTTCTCGAAGAAATTTGTCCGAAACTGAAGCAGGGACTTTTGAGTTATATATATTCTGATTATAGTTCATGCATGATATATTATAATGGGAAAACATACTTTCTACTAATTTTGAAAACCTTTTCTATTGAGAAGAGCGATAATATACTAAACTCACACACACAACACAAATACTAGGACTCGAATCCAAAAACTTAAATGGGAAGCAAATATGCAAATACTCCAAATCTCGAAATGGTTTTAGATATTGAGTTGATTGGGTTTTTTCTCTTTTAATTAGTTAGCACACAGGGAATCTTGTAACACTATTTTATCATCATTATTGGCCAAGACTATGTTTTTCTACTTGAATTGAAATCAAATTTATTCAAATGAATGCTAATGGGACACTTGGGATTGGACTACATAGTTTATTATATAAACCCTCCACTTAAACTCATGAATTAATAATCTAGCCTTTGTAATCTTCGGTTACAGAATAATCTAGCCTTTTTAATCTTAGATATATATTGGCATTGGGGCCCAGCAACAACAATTAATTTGAATCATGTAAATCATCTAAATCTAATGGACAACAATATGCATGTGCTATGTGAGTCAAAGACTTTATCTTTGCCTTTCGGCCGGACCTTCAGACAATATACAACTAAAAACCAAACACACAAATTCAAATGTGAGGAATATAAAAGATAAAGTCTTCTTTGATCCCCCAGCACTTAAATTATTGTATATATATATATATATATATATATATATATATATATATATATATATATATATATATATATATATTAAATTTATTGGCCTTTAACTACTGGTGCTCGCTTGTAATAAGCTAATGGCATCTTGCTTATAATAGAATATATAGTGAAATTCATAATGCAAGGCCCCACATAACCTCTTCGCACGCACTTCCGCCCTTGTAAAAGGATTTTATAAAAAAAATTTAATTTATTTTCGAATTAAAAAAAGATAATAGGTAGTTGTGTTCCATAAAAATAGGATCCATTATCTGAATTTTCTTTTTTAAATTTTTTTTTTAAAATATAAAGATGTGTGAATTTACCATATTATCCTCATTTAATTAATAATTTCAATTCTTAATATTTGCATTAACTAAGAGCATTTTCTAGTATTTTGAATATTTCACTATTCTTTGCCTTTTGCTTTATGTATATAGATATTATAGATTCTTCGTTTTCATGCGTATGAGGATAATTTATTGGGTATTAAGTGAGTATTTTAGTATATAAAAAAATTATTACCTAAAAGCCCATTAACGTCAGGCCCAATATGTTTTTAGTATTAAATACTAATTAATTTTTTACTAGTGCTAAAATCAGATTTTAAGTTTTTTCAATCATCCCATCCAATTAATTAGAACAAGTTTGTTTGTCTGAAATAATTAATGACGTGAGATGACCGGAGTTACTGAACTAATCCACGAGGACATGAAAATGGAGAGGGAGGGAAGGGAGCAGGTGCGCCTAATCTATTAGAAGATGGTACAGTTAGAATGAAAATGTTAGTTGCAAGTTTCTAACCCACCAATGTATCCATCAAACATCAATATAAAGACATGATGCAACGGCGAAATGGTAGACAAGGAATTGATGGCGGCAAACTCCAACAAGAAGCATCCAAGGGAACTGCCGGCAGTTCCATTTCTATGGGAAGAAAGGCCGGGAATACCTAAAAAAGACTGGAAACCACCAGTGGTTTCTTCAAATAGTTCATTTCCGGCACCCCCCGTCGTCAAGCTTGTTGCCTCTGTTCCATTCAAATGGGAAGAAAAGCCAGGAACGCCACTACCATCTTTCTCAGAACCAACATTGGAATCAGCATCTCCCTCCTCCCTATCACTGAAGCTTATCACTTCTCCATCACCTCCAATTAGCTCTCACCAGTATGATTATGATGGTGAGAACGAAGATTATGGTGATGGAGAAGATGGAGCACCAAGTATGTTTAATTTGGAGCTTGAAGCATTCGATTTCGAAACAGATGATTCATTTATCTCAGCTCCTGCTCTCCTAGCAAACTGTCTTGTTCCATCAATGGCAATTTCCACTGCTGTTCCAGCAGACAAAAGCACACCAACAGAAGATAAGAGTGCTTGGCCTGAGACACCTTCCTCACCGGCCTCAGAAGCAGGCAGCAGTACAAGCAGCTATGAAACTGGAGTTTCAAGCCTGGTGGGGGCTTCGTTTTTGGAATGCCTCTTTCCATTGATTCCTGCCAATTCCGGATTTCTTGAAAAAATTGGCCAATCAGGCAACAGCTCTCTAACTCCACCAGAACCAAAGAGAGCATATTTTGATCGTGAAAGTAATGGCAGTGCCATTGTATGGAGGCCAAAAACACTCGGAGAGCTGATAATGATGAGTCGTAAGGGTAGTTACAGGAGGAAAGCTGTTCAAATGAGAAAACACAATCTATCAAAGGTAAATCTCCATTCTTGCTCCTACTTTCACTTTGTTTCCCAAAATATTTCGGTTACCAAGCTACTACAGAACAAATGATTCTACCAAACATTAGTTTGATATAGATTGAAAACAGGAAAGGGAATAATTATATATATGAACAAAGATTTCATAAACAAAGATTTCGTAAACAACTGCTACTCTTGCCTGAATGCATGAATGACAGGAACTCGTGGAGAATAGAGCTTTTGGATGCTGCATCTTTGGAACTGGCATCAAGATGATAGAAGCATTGTACAGCAAGAGGAAGAACTTGCCAACACTTAAACTGGTCTGAAGAAAAATTGTTGCTTAAAGTTGAAACTCAACTTGCATTCAGTCCTCTCCATCTAGTCTGTCCTCCAGACGATTTTAGTTTTCACTTTGGGTTTGAGCATATAGATTACTCAACAACTATACGTCCAAAATGTACCAAATATCATATTATGCAAATACCTCAAGAGAGCTACGCTGGGATGTATGTTTAACTTCAATATCTATTCTGTGATTATCCACAGCATACCCCTCTTCTCGAGTGCTATAACAGCTTCTTCTTATAGAGCAACACCGTACGCACCCAAAAAGCTATAATGCCACAAAATTTTGTAGTATTTCAGCTAACTGGACGACTTAATTGTTTCAGTAACTTTTCGGATTCGGTCTATAACTACAGGAACATCCTCTGGAGTCAAAGTAGTAAAACAACATCTGAACCATCCTGGTTCTATGCAGTGGCAGGCTGACCCAGGAGTCACATTGATCTTGGCAATGTTCAACAGCTTATCCCATAACTCGAGTTCCCCTTTCTCACCATAAGAGCGAATTAATCCACTCATATCAGCCCAACAGTATAAGCCAGCACTGCTCTTTGCACACTTGATTCCTAATTGTTGCAAACCAGCCACAAATAATTCATATATATTTTGTATCCTCCTTTTGTTGATCTCTAGGTATTCCTGAATGAATCTTGCATCTGAGAGCATCGAAATAATAAGCCGCTGGGTCAGAGAAGAAATGGGAGAAAATCTTGTTAACCTTTTAGCAGCAGTCAAAACACTCTCATTATAAGAATATAAAACCCCAATCCTAAACCCTGGAATAGATAGGTCTTTTGATAGCCCATATATTATGTGAACCCTGTTCTTGTCAAAATCTTCAGTGTCAATAATTTCTGCCATGCTTACAAACTCCTCACTTCCATACATAGACCCAGCAAATATTTCATCAGAAATGATATGGATGTTCTTCTCTTGGGCAAAGTCTAAAAGACTGCACAGTGTTTCCCGTGAAAGTAAATTACCAACGGGATTTGAAGGGTTAGAAATGAGAACTCCCTGCACTTTTACTCCTCGTTTTCTAGCCTGATTGTATGCTTGTTCAAGAACAGTTATATTTAAAGCGAAGTTGTCAGTGCTGCGACAGTGAACGGGAATCAGCTCCACTCCTGCTCGCCATCTTATATCCCTGTGAAAACTGCAGATTGTTTTTCTAATTAACTACCACAGAAGATTTGTTAACATGATTATGACAATAAAATTGAATTTTCTCCATTAATTAGAACAAGTAGTTCTAGCAATATAAAGTTTCAACATGAGAATGACAAATATTACCCAGGATAATAAGGTGTAGGAACGAGAAATGCATTTCCATGGTCTGCTAAGCAGAAGCTTAATATCTCAACTGCAGGGGTTGCACCAGATGTTAACACTATTTGTGACGGGTCAAATGACACTGATTTTCGCATAACCTGAGACATGAAACTTGCCATAGCCTGCAAAGTCGAAACAAAACAAAAAAGAAAAACAAACATTAGAAACACTGCAATTCTTCAGAAATACAAGGCACAATTACAATTGCAACACAGATTGTAAATTAACCAACTGAACTTAAATCAAAAGAGAGATTATAGCGTATTATGGTTTATCATAAAATTTGACTAAATCATCCAAAAATGTTATAGAGATTAGAAAAAGCCATACCACTTTCAGCTCAGTCATTCCATCGAACGGCTGGTACGCCGCAATCCCACTTATGCTCAAATCACCACCGTCGTCTCCGAAAATTGATTGCGTCAAATTCTCCGTAATCCATTTCTCAATCAAATCCAAACACAGCTACAACCACACACACATACAGAAAACAAAAACAAAAAAGAAACAAAATTTATATAAAACTCCATTCTGAAAGCATAAATTAGTATAACAACCAAGAACACACAAGCAAACAAAACTCTCACCCTGTTCTCGGACAACCCGAGCTGAATAACCCCATTCGGATTGTCCACCCTATCGTACGGGTCCTCCAAAACCCTATCCAACCCGATATAATACGGGGAGTCGTTTGGCTTCGCAATCCAACTCGCCCGGGAGGATACCTGTACTCGGCCCATGGATCCACGGGTGGACAAGTTGGACCGCGACAAGGTTCTCTGGAGCTCGGCGAGGTTCGAGGAGGAGTGGGACGGGGAAGGAGGGTTGGATGGGGGTTTGGAGGGACGGTGTCGTTTTAGGTAGAGCTGGAGGAAGTAGAAGAGAGCACAGGGGATAAGAGAGCCGAGGATAAGGCCACCTCTGCCTTGGACGACGCCTTGGAGTGGAACTATCAGTCTCATTGCGGTGGCTCCGGCGGGCTTCTTTTGGGTCGGGTAGGCGTCGGGTTCGCGGGGTTGGGTCATGGGCTACGGCGTTGGCCGTTGGTTGGTGTGGTTTGGTTACTTGGAGGGAGTAAGCAGCGAAGGAAGAAGTGTGTTTTGCTTCCAGAAACTTTGGTTTGTTTATCATTGCATTGGCACCTGGCAGGTGTGTGAGTTTTACTAGAATACCCTCGTCAATTAATTAATGATATTAGAAAGGAATTAGACATTTCATTTTTTTAGGCTGATAGCAAAATTCAATTCATATTCGATTGAATTTCAGATTAGGTTGATAGCTAATTTCAGAAATTCAAATTAATTGGGTTAGATGGTTTGATGTTGTTGAACTGTACATACATTGATCATAAGTTCATAACCATCAACTTTTGGTATTTTTGCTTTGAATTGTTGTTAGCTATGTTGCAAAAGTTTTGTACATAAATCTTAGATGGACATTAAGTACAATATGAAATTGATCCTTTAGTTGGTGTATTTTTATTTAATTCATGGTATATGTTGGGATTGAACCGATTTGATCTAGTTATAATTGAATCGGATTGAATTGAATCTACGTACTTAATTGGATCGAATTAGGTTATCAATTCTAATTGAATTGAATGCAGATCCTTCAAAATAGGTTGGATTGGAATCGATGCACACCCCTAATTTTTATAGTAGAGATGTAATTTTGTGTTACTACAGAACATTTAATTTCATTAAACTATATTCATATATACAATGTCCTGCATGGTTGATTGGCAAAAACCCTAGTCTCTCTCTCTCCTCCCTCTCTCCTTTTCTTTTGTTAATTTCAATTTGGGAATCTAGGGTTTATGATTTTATGATTTTAATTTCAATTTTTTTAGATCTTAAAAATAGTTTGGAGTTCAATACCAAACAAGTTTTTAGATCTTAAAATCACTATTCGAAAACTCATGTTTTAAAAAAGAATCATAGTTTTTTAATTTACTTTTTTGAGTAGGATACCAAACAAGGTCTAATTTTACATATATATATATATATATATATATATGTTTACATATTTATAATTTTTATATTTATATTATTTTAATCGCCGTATCGGTACTCATATCCTACTTTTTAGAAATTTGCCGTATCGACGTATCGTATCGTAACGGTAGGACTAACGGTGCAACAAATCACATAATTGAGTAACCTCTGCAACTAATATTTGAGTTGAGTGACTAAAGTGTAACTTGGGGTATAGTTGAGGGACCATTGCTGCGAATAACCCTATATATAAAAAAAAAAAATGACATCCTTGCGAACGGGTCAACATACGTATAGCCGTTCGGCTATACTATTTTTATTAAAATCAGAAAAAACTAGTATAGCCGATCGGCTATACTATTTATATATATATAATATAAAAAAAAGATGACCCTCCTAGCGATTAGGCGCCCACGTGTCAAAATCAATATAGCCGTGCGGCTATACTATTTTTAAAAAGTCAGAAAAAACCCAGTATTGCCGGGCGGATATATATATATGGATTATTCGCAGCAATGGTCCCTCAACTATACCCCAAGTTACACTTTGGTCACTCAACTCAAATATTAGTTGCAAATGTAACTCAATTAGGTGTTTTGTTGCACCGTTAGTCCTACCGTCAAGTCTCTCTAACGGTAGGGACTAATGGTGCAACACAATACCTAATTGAGTGACCAAAATGCAACTTCGAGTATAGTTGAGGGACCATTGCTGCGAATAACCCTATATATATATGTGGGAGCAAATTTCCTCCCACGGGAATATTCGCCTAAAGATTCCTTCGTCTTCCTCGCTTCCTTCTCTCCCTGCAAAATAGATCGGAGTAAAAGGACCACACCCGGGGGGTGTTGGCCAAAGGCCCTCCGATGCCTAAGTTAGGATGGGTATTTCAAGGAAAACCGGGTGACCGGAGCCGTGTGTGGAGGCCGGAGCCTTGTGTGAGGGAGAGAAAGAATATTGTGGCTAGGGTTTGTGAAGGATCATTTCTGCAGAGTTTCAGTAGGAATTTAGACGTACCTCAACCCTTGTGTGTAGCTAGGTATTTATAGGAGCCTCGGAGGCTAGGGTTTCCGAGGAATAATTCCGTAGATGGAAAGGAATTATTCCTCCCCGATTAGGTGAGATTTGATTAATTAGGGATTTGATTTATTTGATTTAAATCAAATCCCTAATTAGGGTAGGAATCAAATCAATTCCCATTTTAATTAGGTAATTGCCAATTTAATTGGGTAACTCCCAATTAAATTGAGTAACTCCCAATTAGGTCAAATAATCCCCAAATGGAAGGAATTATTTGACTTAGGGTGATTTAATTCGGTTCCCACAATATATATATAAAAAATGACCCTCCTTGCGATTAGGCATTTCGTGTCAAAATAGGTATAGCCGCCCGGCTATACTATTTACAGAAAAAACTGAGTATAGCCGCACGGCTATACGATTTATATATATAAAAAAAAAAGACGACTCTCCTTGCGGCCACCTCTGCCTTGGACGACGCCTTGGAGTGGCACTATCAGTCTCATTGCTGTGGCGCCGGCGGGCTTCTTTTGGGTCCGGTCGGCATCGGGTTCGCGGGTTGGGTCATGGACTATGGCGTTGGCCGTTGGTTGGTGTGGTTTGGTTACTTGGAGGCAGTAAGCTGCGGGGGAAGAAGTGTGTTTTGCTTCCAGAAACTTTGGTTTGTTTATCATTGCATTGGTACCTGGCAGGTGTGTGAGTTTTACTAGAATACCCTCGTCAATTAATGATAGAAAGGAATTACGCATTTCATTTTTTTAGGCATGTGCAAAATTCAATTCAAATTTGATTGAATTTCAGATTTGGTTGATAGCTAATTTTCTGGTGTATTTTTATTTAATTCATGTTATATGTTGGATTGAACCGATTCGGTCTAGTTATAATTGAATCGAATTGAATTGGAATTACATACTTAATTGGATCGAATTAGGTTATCAATTCTAATTGAATTGAATACAGATCCTTCAAAATAGGTTGGATTGGAATCGATGCACACCCCTAATTTTTATAGTAGAGATGTAATTTTGTGTTACTACAGAACATTTAATTTCATTAAACTAAATTCATATATACAATGTCCTACATGGTTATTATGTAATTAATTATGAGTGCTGCTAAACGAACCCTAAAATTAACTGAGTACACCCTATGATCTAAGTACACCTTAATATTTAAATTAAATTATAAAATTAACTAAGTACACCTTATTTAACTACCAAAAATACCCCTAGTACACCCTAATACAATCTATCACAATTCAATATATTAAAATTACATTTTTTTAAATGTAATTTAAAATCAGTTTGCTATGCCAAGTCAAATGTTTGTGTGCTTCCACCCGGTTGTGAGAGTTCATTATGCTAAAATTTTGCATTGGCAACGGATAAAATCTAGGGAGCTTCACTAATATACCCAAAATGGGTGTTGAAATTATAAAAAAAACCCCATATGGAAAACACTTTATAAACACAACCAAAACCCATTTATTAAATAACAAATTGGTATTGAAGTTACTATATATTACAAGGCTGCCACTTATAAGCCCAACAGAAAAAAACTCAAAAGACACCCAAAATCAACCCAACCCAAATTTATAAACAAGCCCAAACATTTTAACCATCTAGAAAACCGTAACTTTTATCCAAAAAAATGGAAAACAAAACCGTAACTTCCAGCAACTTCAATTAACCATCTTTGCCAAACGTCCCTTCAGTCATCGTCTTCATCAAAGCGTCTTCTTCATCTCTCGAAACCGAAACTCCATAACCACAACCAAGCTTGATATACTTTCAAAAACAAACACCACACACTGACCTCACCTACAAAACCAAGACAAAATTTCAGAGAATAATTTCAACAAGAAAACGATTCAAAGGTAAGACATTTACAAACCAAACCTATACTGAAATTTCAGACATTTACTATCATTATTTTAGTCGCTAGTTTACTGAAATTTCTGATTAATGGCTGTAAAGTTCCAGTATAGGGTAATAACACTGCTTGTTTCCTCTGAAATCCTATTTCTGATGCACGTCTAGCACTGTAAAGTTCCAGTATAGGGTATTAATACTGCTTGTTTCCTCTGAAATCCTATTTGTAATGCATGTCTACCACTGTAGAGTTCCAGTATGTGGTAATAACACTAGTAGACGTGCATTAGAAATAGGATTTCATAGCAAACAAGCAGTGTTATTACCCTAGACTGGAACTTAACAGTGGTAGACGTGCATTACAAATACGATTTTATAGCAAAAAAGCAGTGTTATTACCCTATACTGGAACTTCACAGTGGTAGATATGCATTAGAAATAGGATTTCATAGCAAATAAGCAGTGTTATTACCCTATACTAGAACTTTACAGTGGTAGATATGCATTAGAAATAGGATTTCATAGCAAACAAGCAGTGTTATTACCCTATACTGGAACTTTACAGTGGTAGATATGCATTAGAAATAGGATTGTAAAGTGGTAGATATGCATTATAAATAGGATTTCATAGCAAAAAAACAGTGTTATTACCCTATATTGGAACTTTACAGTGGTAGATATGCATTAGAAATAGGATTTCATAGCAAACAAGCAGTATTATTACCCTATACTGGAACTTTACAGTGGTAGACATGCATTAGAAATAGGATTTCATAGCAAACAAGCAGTGTTACTACCCTATACTGGAACTTTACACTGAAAAACAGAAAAAACACGAATATACTCAGATTCAACTGAAAAAGCATACCTCAATTAATATGAAAACCAAATCGAATATCACAAATTTCTAACCACAGCTCAAACAACAAATCCACAACCAAACCGAATATGAAATCAATCCAAATTATAAACAAAAAGAAACTAAAATCACAATTTAAAACTCAAACGAATATCTAAATACAAATTAAAACGAAATCATAAAATCCAATAGCTTGCCTCCAAATCGGCAATAACAAAAATAAACATATAAAATCAAGAAGAATTGGATCTACAATTGCATATACATAAACACCACAATCTAGGGTGTATTGATTAATTTCCAAAACTCCAAAATCTATCATAACCACATACATAAACAGCTAGAGCACGAAAAGTAGATGAAGTTTCATACCTCGATTGACGGACAACCGCCGAAGTCGCCGGAAATGACGTCGAAAAACTCGAAATCCACAGACCTTTCCGAGCTCGCAGCGGCGTCGTGAGTGGCTGATGTGGCTGGGCTTTAGCCCAGACTTGATCGTCGGCCCTGGCCGGTCCTTTTCTGACCAGTCTCACGGCTGGCTGTGGCCGGAGCACCAAGATCGCTGGAGAGAGACGAGAGCGAACATAGAGAGATGAGAGAGAGAGCGCCCAAAATTTTTCAAATAAACTAATTTAATACTAAATGGGTAATAAAGGTATTTCATTTATCTAATTAAATTAAAAAAGGTAACAGCTGTCAGTTTTGGGTTTTTTTTGGGTGTGTTTATATATATTGAATGGTATAGGGTATATTTATAGTTTTATGTCTAGGAATGGGTATTTCACTAAATTTCTATAAAATCTATTTCCTATTATTAGGCTCCCCTACCGCTGTATCAAGTATTGGTACATAAGAGCTCGTAGATACTTGGTCTTTGAACCTTCTCTTACTGTCTTAGCAGCTAAAACACAAATAACATATAAGAAGTATGCTTTTTTTTAACTTCGAACCTAGTACAATTGCAAAAGTTTGCAGAAGTTCGAGTTTTCTGAGTCTAAACTACTCAAGAATCTTTTGAGTCTTTATTGGGATATTTGATGCTTTCTGTTTCTAAAAAATGGTGGTAGTGGTGAAGGAAGAGGAAGAAAAAAGGGCCCTAAACCCAAGAAGAGCCTGGGTGGTTGATGATGGTAGTGGTTTTTAAAGCGGGTTTGGTATTATTGGAGAGAAGAGGAGGCTTAAGAAGCAATGGAGGTTGATAAGTGTTTGTCTGCCTGTTTCCCTCATGGCTTTGCCATTTCGTGGCATTTTCTTATTAAAATTAGAGTGTGCTTATTAAAATTACATTTGTTTCACAATTTAATATATTCTTTTTGGTCATTTTATATTAGGGTAAATTAGTAATTCAATAAATAGTTTAATAGTATGGTGTACTCAGTTAATTTTAGGGTTCATTTAGCAGCACTCTTAATTATTGAAGGGGGTGGAATAATTTTTCAATTGGCAGGGGTTCATGGCAGCCTACCACATAAAAATGGTGGTAGTTTGTTTGTTAGTTTTGAAAGGAGAGTTGGTTAGGTGTTCATGGAAAACCAGAGGCAACATGTTGGCTTTCTTAAGGCTAAGTCTTATCCTAGTTGGTGAAAATGGTTGGCTGGTCTTAGTCGTTGACAACAACTCTCATGAATTAATTAGTCAATGGAATGGATGAGCCAAAACGCAGCCTTATCACACCACTTTCAATAAGCATGTTCATTGTCAAATTGAACATTATACTATTATTTCAACAAAGCCAAAAGACAAGGATGAGATTTTATTGGGTTAAGACTTGAAGATAGCTGGTGCAAGCCAGAAAGTCGTCTGCAACCTAACAAAAAATATGCAAAGAGAACACTGTAAACTGTTCATATAAGCCTATATAGAGCACAAATAGTACAGATAGTTTGTGCATGTGTGGTTACAGAGCAAATTCAGTTGCCGTTGGGTTTTGGCAGGATTTGATACTGCCCAATAAGATATGGCAGAGTCAGTTGTATGCTTAGTGATCGAGAAACTAGTTTCACTACTCATCAGCACAGAAGCAAAACTTTCTAGAGACGTACGCAAAGAAGTTGGTTGCATAAGAGATGAGCTCGAGAGCATCCGGTCTTTCCTCATGGATGCGGATGCGAAGGCTGCGGTAGAAGGAGAGATGGATGACAGTATCAAAACTTGGGTTAGACAAGTAAGGGAGGCAGCTTATTACATAGAAGATGCCATTGATGAATATTTGCTTTGCATCACACGGCACCATCAAGATCGTGGTTTTCTGCATAAAATTACTAGGTTGGTGAAGAAAATGAAACCACGGGATGAGATAGCCTCCAAAATTGAGGCTATGAAAACATTAGTTAGTGAAATCAAGGCTAGACATGAAAGATATGGCTCCAATTCCAGTGAACAAGGACAAAGCAGTAGAGAAATGACTGTTCCATGGCATGACCCTAGAGTGGCTTCCCTTTTCATTCAGGAAGCTGAGGTTGTGGGTATTGAATCTGCCAGAGATGAGCTGATCAATTGGTTGGTAAAAGGAGCATCGAAACATGAATGCCGTGAAGTGATATCAGTGCTTGGTATGGGAGGACTTGGCAAGACTACTCTTGCTAAGAAAGTCTATGACAACCAAAAGGTGATAGCACACTTCGATTGCCATGCTTGGATTACAGTTTCACAGTCGTATAATGTGGAGGATCTTTTAAGGATGATGATCCGGCAGTTCTGCAAGTCAACGAAGGAGTATATACCTGAGGGGATTGACACAATGGATCAAGAGTCCTTAATTATCAAATCAAGGGAATATTTGCAGCAAAAGAGGTATGTGGTTGTTTTTGATGATGTATGGAAAGTAGATTTTTGGGGAGCTATGGAACATGCTTTACCAGATGATAAAGCTGGAAGAATAATGATCACTACTAGGATCAAAGATGTTGCTGACTTTTGCAAAAAGTCTTGTTTTGTTCATGTTCATCACTTGCAACCTCTGCCTCCAAACAAGGCATGGGAATTATTTTGTAGAAAGACATTTCAGTTTGAGCTGGAGGGAAATTGTCCTCAAGAGTTGGAGGAGTTGTCTCATGAAATTGTTAGAAAGTGCGAAGGATTACCTTTGGCAATTGTTTCCATAGGTGGTCTTCTGTCAACCAAAGATAAAAGTTTATCTCAATGGAAAAAGTTATACGGTAGCCTCAGTTCAGAGTTAGAAAGCAATCCCCATCTTACAAGCCTCACAAGAATCTTATCATTCAGCTATCATCATCTACCATATTACCTCAAGTCATGTGTCTTGTACTTTGGCATCTTTCCTGAGGATTGTTCAATTAGTTGCACAAGATTACTTCGGTTGTGGATAGCTGAAGGATTCGTAAAATCGAAGAAGGGAAAAACATTAGAAGAGGTTGGAGAGGAATACCTGACTGAGCTTATCCACAGAAGCTTGGTTCAAGTGTCAAGAGTTTACATTGATGGGAAAGCTAGAAGCTGTCGAGTTCATGATCTGGTGCGTGAAGTCCTCCTTAGAAAGGGCATGGAGTCAAGTTTCTGTCACATGTTATCGGAACATGAGTCAAATTTCACACCAGTAACTCGACGTCTCTCCATAGACAGCAGTCCCTCTGATGCCTTGAGAAGCATTGAACAATCACATATTCGTTCGGTACTTGCTTTCAACCAAGAAGAATGGCCCAAGTCTTTTCTCAATACATTGAGTGGAAACTTTAAACTTCTGAAAGTATTGGATTTTGCAGATGCTCCAATATATCAACTTCCGAAATATGTGGGAGATTTGTATCTTTTGAAGTACTTAAGCCTGAGGAATACAAAGGTGAAGTTGCTCCCAGATTCCATAGGAAATTTGCAAAACTTAGAGACCCTGGATCTAAAACAGTGTCTAGTGTACGAAATACCTGCCAAGATCAATAAGCTTCTTAAGTTGCGACATCTTTTGGCCTGCTATTGTGATAAGAGCACAGACTTTAGCATGACTTATTACGAACGAGGAGTGAAGATACATGATGGTATTGGATGCTTACAAGCATTGCAAAAGCTATGCCATGTGGAGGCAAATCATGGAGGGATCAACCTAATCAAAGCTTTGGGAAACTTAAGGCAGCTGCGGAGGTTGGGCCTAAAAAACTTGAAAAGTGAAGATGGACGTGCTCTATGTGCTTCTATTGAAAAAATGAACCACCTTCAATCTCTAGAAGTAAGCACAATAAGTGAAGATGAAGTCCTTGATCTTAAATTCCTTTTAAATCCACCAAAATTTGTTCGGTTTCTCTATTTGAAGGGGCCTCTAGAGAATTTTCCAAGTTGGGTTCCAAAGCTTCAACAACTCATCAAGTTACGGATTTTTTGGTCAAGGTTGAGAGATTCCCCGCTGAAACCCCTTCAAAACCTTCCTCATTTGCAGGAGCTTGGATTCTCATACAAGGCATATGATGGTGTGCAGCTGCATTTTGAGGGAGGCTTTGAGAAACTCAGGGTGTTAAAACTCAAGCACTTGAAGGGACTAAGTTCATTGATTATTGACAATGGGGTTATGCCTGATCTCCAAGAGCTACATATAGGGCCTTCCCCACAACTGAAGGAGGTGCCCTCTGGCATCCACCATCTGAGAAATCTAAGAACTCTTAGATTTGTTGACATGCCAAAAGAATTCCCCAGACATATGCATCCAAATAATGGCCAACATTATTGGGTCGTTGAGCATATACAAGATGTTCTTTTTAGTTACAAGTTTGGACCAAGATGTGGCGTATTTGAAACTCACACCCTTCGTGATTCCAGCTTGTGAAAATGCATCCTAATCCCAGAATACCCCATACCTCATAAGGCTCAAATACACATTCATGTCTTTGTTCACACTGTCTCTGTTATCCTTTATTATTATTATTATGTTATTATCACTTTTTAAGTCTTGTTCTTTATGGTGTAAGAATAGCGTTTTTGTTGGGTTGTCTTTTGCTCATCACCAGTTTCATCATAGAAACAAGCGTTGAGCTCCTTACCCGTTGTATGTAATTTTTTGGACGAAAGGCTTCATGGCAAGCCTACTATGGAAGCAAATATCTACGGATCCTAGGTCAAATAATTAATCCAATTAATTTGGGAATTATTTGACTAATTTAGGGATTCTTATCATAATTGGGGATTTGATTCCCTAATTAAATCAATCTCTCCAAATTGGGGAAGAATAATTCCTTTCCAAGTGTGGAATTATTCTTCCGAAACCCTAGCCTCCATAGCTCCTATAAATAAATGGTCACGTACAATGCTTGAGGTAATTCTAAACCTACAGCTGAAACTCTGCATAAATCACCTCTCACAAACCCTAGCCACCACTCTCTCTCTCTCTCTCTCTCTCTCTCTCTCTCTCACACACACACACAAGGCTTCGGCCACCACACACGCTCCGACTACGCGGTTCTCCCCAAGATAAATCTCCGCACACTTTGTTAGCTATTGTTTTTCCTACACACAGTCGACCTAACTTAGGCATCGGAGGGCCTTTGGCCAACACTCCCAGGTGTGGTCTTTTCACTTGTTTTGCAGGGAGAGAGAAGCGAAGAGGAAGAAGGGATCTTCATACGCATATTCTTTAGGGATGAAAATCACTCCCACACCTACCACCACTGATCAGTGGTGGTCCTTCGTCAGTTTTCAAAGGAGAGTTGAGCGGGTCTTTATGGAAAACCAGAGGAAACCCATTGGCATTTTCAAGGAGATTAAGCAATGCAACAAGTCAATTCTAGTTTATGAAAATGATTGGCTGGTCCTACTGGTTAGATATGATTACAAAATAGCAACTTGCCAGTTGTTATGAAAGTCCATTCTTTAGTACCTAACAGCCCAGGTAACACCTCAATCCTCATGAATTAAATACTGAATTTGAAATAAGCCAAGTCTGCAATGTGTTCATGGGTGGCAGACACGCAGCACAAATCTAATAGCTTAAGTTAATGGATGAGCCAAATGCTTACGTTTAATGGCACATAACCATGAATCATGTTGAAAATATTCTATTATGCCCCCGAAGAAGACAAGGTCAAAATTTCCTTGGTTCGAGATAAGCCAGCACCAATCAGAAAGTCGTCTGCAAACTCAACCAAAAAGCATACGAAGAAAAAATTACGAACTGTTCATCTATTAAGACTCTCCTTTACAACGGTTTTTTCCAAGCTCCAAGCAAAAGATCAACACAAGCATATTGAGACCACAATTACATATCAAAAGCCTGGTTCAAGTATCAAAAGTTCACATTGATGGAAAAGCTAGAAGCTGTCGAGTTCATGATCTTTTGCGCGAAGTCCTTCTTAAAAAGGGCATGGATTCGAGTTTCTGTTATGTTTTATCAAAAGATGAGTCATCTTCTAACCAAATAACTCGACATCTCTCGATTGACAGCAGTAGCAGTCCCTCTGGTGCCTTAGGAAGCATTGAACAGTCATATTCGTTCTGTATTTACTTTCAACCAAGAAGAATGGCCTGAGTCTTTTCTCAATACATTGAATGGAAACTTTAAACTTTTGAAAGTATTGGATTTCACGGATGCTCCACTAAACCATCTTCCTAAATACGTTGGGGATTTGTGTTGGAAAAATTGGCTCACCTAAGGATACAAAGTCCTCTTTTGTGTGCTATGGATTTCTACCTAAATTCCATGACATGGTTGACTCATTTCTAGAAGAATTTTGGAGTTGCCCATGTGAGTAAATATTGGCTTGCCATCTTTGTCAAAAATAGGTGACTTGTTTGGTGGCACAAAATGGTGGAATGTTTGGTAGCCATCCATGGTTAAGTTTGGTAGCCAACATTTGAATAGTGTGAGGTTGCATTCACACTCTTGCATATTTGGCTATATAAAGGGGTTTAGCATGCAAGAAGCAAATCATGGCTTAAGAGTTCTCTAGTGTATCAAAGTGTAGAGCAAGGGGTGAGAGAGAAAAGAGAGCTTGGGGAGAGAATAGAGTTCTAAGGGGGTTTCTTTGTAAACCAAAGTTGTAACTTATTCTTTCATTAGTGAATTTCTCAAGGGGATCACCAAGAGGATGTAGGCAATTGCTGAACCTCTATAAATTCTTGTGTCATTTTGTGCTCGGTTGGTTTCTCAAGTGTAGTGTGTGTGATTCATCCATAATTGTGTTTGTCACAAAGTCCATCAACAACAAGATCATTAGGGGAGGGTGAGTTGAGTTTTGTGCTCAATTCACAACAAGTGGTATCAGAGCTGTGTTGGAGCAGCAAGTTGCTAGAGTGTTGAAGATGGCAGGTGACAAGGAAGCTGAAGGTGAAAGTAGCTCTATGCTGCAGAGGCTGCCACAATCTGTCAACATGAAGGTGGAGTTAAAGCCCTTCACAGGGAAGGAGAACTTCACGCTTTGGCAAAGGAGGATGAAGTCAGCCCTTACACAACAACATCTCCATGTTGTGTTGGTGGGCAAGGAAAAGAAGCCAACAGGTATGACAGATGATGAGTGGGGTGTACTTGACGAGTTAGCCAGATGAGCCATCGAAAACTACCTCTCCGATGAGGTCCTCATCAACGTGTTGAAGGATACAGCGAAGCAAACATGGGAGAAGCTCGAAGAGATGTTTGCAGGGAAGTCGCTGTCCAACAAACTCTTCCTAAAGGAAGAACTCCTAAATCTTAAGATGGAGGAGGGAGGTAATCTAATGGAACATTTAAGTAGTTTCAATAGATGTGTTGCTGACTTGCAGAGAATGGAAGTTAATTATAGTACGGAGGATAAAGCTCTTATGTTGTTGACATCCTTACCTCCATCCTATAAACACTTTCGAACTACTCTTATGTTCGGGAAGGTCACTCTGGATTTTGAGCCGGTGGTGCAAGACATCATGACGCACCATAGGATGGCCCAACGTTCAAGAGAAAACCCTCAAGGTGAAGGTCTAGTTGCTAAGACCGAAGAGAGGGGCCGTTCAAAGAGGCGTGAAGGCAAGAAAGGCAGCAGAGGAAGGTCAAAATCCAAGGCAAAAGAAGGTTGTTTCGAGTGTGGGTCAAAGGAGCACTGGAAAAAGAATTGCCCCATATGGAAGGAGAAGAAGAACAAAGGGAAGAATGCAGCAAACACAGCTGAGGAAGTCACAGAAAGTGATGGTGAGCTTTTATGTGTTAATGGCAATGTTAAAACTAATGCATTTGCTAATTCTTCAAGGTGTTCCTCTTCCGATTGGATTTTGGATTCCGGGTGCTCATACCATATGTGCTCAAACAAGGAGTGGTTTGACACATATGAAAAAGAAGAAGGTGGTGAAGTTATGATGGGGGATGGCTCAATTTGTAAAGTCAAAGGCACCGGTACAATCAAGGTGAAGATGCATGATGGGGCTGTTAGGACGCTTGGAATGGTAAGACACATTCCAAAGTTGCGTAAGAATCTTATTTCCCTTGGAACTCTTGATAAGAATGGTTATTCAATTAAAGCTAATGGAGGGAAACTCATAATCTCAAAAGGTTCACTTGTGGTTATGAAGGGAGAAGTTCAACCTAATTGTCTATATAGATTGTGTGGTACAACAATTACAGGTGGAGCAGCTGTATCCACAAGCAAGGACTCGGAGGATGAAACTCAGCTTTGGCATTTGAGGCTAGGGCACATGAGTGAGAGGGGCATGCAGGAACTACACAACAGAAAGTTGTTAAAAGGTGTTCAAAGCTGCAAGCTGGAGTTCTGCAAATTCTGTACCATGGGAAAACAATCAAAAGTAGCTTTCAAGCAGCGAGATAAAGAGGAAGAAAGCACAGGTGTGCTAGATTATATTCACACGGATGTATGGGGGCCATCACCGATTAAATCAATGGGTGGAGCTCGCTATTTCGTGACTTTCTTGGATGATTTTTCCAGGAAGGTTTGGGTCTACTTCATGAAGGAGAAATCTGAGGTCTTCACCAAATTCAAAGAGTGGAAGGCAGAAGTTGAGAACCTAACCGGAAGAAAGATCAAGATCCTAAGGAGTGACAATGGTGGTGAATATAAAGACAACAAGTTCCTTGAGTTTTGCAGAAACGAAGGCATTAAGAGGCACTTTACCTTGAAGAAGACGCCCCAACAAAATGGAGCTGCAGAGAGGATGAATAGAACTCTCATGGAGCGTGAGAGATGTATGAGGATTCATGCAGGATTGCCCGAATCATTTTGGGCAGAGTCAGTTAACCACGCTTCCTATTTGGTTAACCGATCGCCGTCAAGAAATCTTGAGTTCAAATGTGCAGAGGAGGTATGGTCTAATAAGTCAATTGATTATACTAATCTTAAGGTATTTGGATGCAGTGCATATGCACTTATTCCTAGTGATGAAAGATCCAAGTTGAAGCCAAAGTCTCTTGAATGCATTTTCATCGGCTTTGAAAGTGGTGTGAAGGGCTACAAGCTATGGGATCCAGTGAACCAAAAGAAGATACTCAGCAGAGATGTTGTGTTTGATGAGAAGACCATGCCTATGAACAAAGTCAAGAATTCATATGCAAAGGAGGATGTTGTTGAGAAAGAAACAACCATTAAAGTTCCGCTCAAGAAGGTGTCCAGGAAAACTTCACAAGAACAGCCAACTGAAGACGTTCAGGAGGAGGTGGAGTCTGACATTGAGGAGGAAGATGCTGGGCAACAACAACAACAAACTCAAGAAGAAGAGGCTCAAGAACTGGTGGAGCCATCATCTATAGCTCGGTCCAGGCCCAGGAGAACCATCAAACCACCTCAAAGGTTTGGATGGGACAATGACGCAGTTCACTATGCCTTAAATGCTAGTGAAGAAGAACCAACCACGTTCCAAGAGGCTATTGAGAGCAATGAACGAGAAAGTTGGATGGAAGCTATGATGCAAGAGATGGAATCTCTACACCAAAACTCAGTTTGGGAGTTAGTTCCTAAACCCGAAGGTCGCAAGGTTATTGGCTGCAAATGGGTGTTTAGGAAGAAAGAAGAAATGCATGAGAAGGGAGCCACCATATTCAAAGCTCGGTTGGTGGCCAAAGGATACTTGCAAAAGGAGGGAGTTGATTATGATGAAATCTTCTCTCCGGTGGTGAAACATACTTCTATAAGGCTACTACTCTCCATAGTAGCTCAAAAGGACATGGAGGTGGAACAAATGGATGTGAAGACTGCTTTCCTCCATGGGGACTTGGAGGAGGACATCTACATGAGCCAACCTCAAGGGTTCATTGAAGCAAGCAAGGAAAATCTGGTTTGCAGGTTGAAAAAGTCTTTATACGGGCTGAAGCAATCTCCAAGACAGTGGAACAAGTGCTTCGATTCTTTCATGATGAAGATTGGGTATAGAAGATGTGAATCAGATTGCTGTGTATACACTCATGCATTCAAGGATGGTAATATCATATTTTTGCTTTTTTATGTTGATGACATGCTAATTGCATGTAAAGATATGTCAAAAATCCAGGAATTGAAGACATTGCTTGGAAGGGAGTTTGACATGAAGGATCTTGGCCCTGCACAAAAGATCCTAGGAATGGAGATAAGGAGAAACAGAAATTCAGGCAAGCTATGGTTGTCACAAAGTAAGTACATTTCCAAAGTACTTGAAAAATTCAATATGATGGATTGCAAGCCTGTGTCTACTCCTTTGGCGGAGCATTTTAAGTTAAGTGCGCAGGAATGTCCTTCTACGGATGAAGAGAAGGAAGAAATGAGCAAAGTTCCATATGCAAGCTTGATAGGGTGTCTCATGTATGCAATGGTGTGCACACGCCCCGACTTAGCCCAAGCCGTAAGTGTAGTGTCAAGATACATGGCGAATCCAGGGAAACAACATTGGACAGCAGCAAAGTGGATTCTAAGGTATTTGAAGGGCACCAAGAGGATTGGTATATTGTTTGAAAGACAACAAGGAAAGGCATGTGTGTCGGGGTATGTGGACTCTGATTATGCAGGAGATCTAGACAAGAGGAGATCCACCACAGGATATGTATTCATTTGTGGTGGAGGACCGATTAGTTGGAGAGCGGTGCTACAATCGGTTAGTGCTTTGTCTACTACAGAGGCGGAGTATATGGCGCTCACGGAAGCTTTTAAAGAAGCAGTATGGCTGAAGAGATTGGCAAAGGAATTCGGGATAGCTCAAGACTTGGTGGTGATACAAAGTGACAGTCAAAGTGCTATATACTTAGTGAAGAATCAAGCGTTCCATGGGAGGTCCAAACACATTGATGTACGATACCACCGGATAAGAGATTGGGTGAACGATGGAGACGTCATGATAAAGAAGGTTCATACAACTGAAAATGCTTCAGATTGTCTAACAAAGCCAGTCACAGCAGCAAAGTTCAAACATTGTTTGAGCTTGCTCAATCTTGTTTCATGCTAAAGATTGAGGTGGAGTTCTTGGGAGTTATCAGGACGATTCTCAAGACATAACAGATGTCCTGAAAGGCAATGATTTCCACATGGAGTTTTAGGTTCGCCAAGGTGGAGATTGTTGGAAAAATTGGCTCACCTAAGGATACAAAGTCCTCTTTTGTGTGCTATGGATTTCTACCTAAATTCCATGACATGGTTGACTCATTTCTAGAAGAATTTTGGAGTTGCCCATGTGAGTAAATATTGGCTTGCCATCTTTGTCAAAAATAGGTGACTTGTTTGGTGGCACAAAATGGTGGAATGTTTGGCAGCCATCCATGGTTAAGTTTGGTAGCCAACATTTGAATAGTGTGAGGTTGCATTCACACTCTTGCATATTTGGCTATATAAAGGGGTTTAGCATGCAAGAAGCAAATCATGGCTTAAGAGTTCTCTAGTGTATCAAAGTGTAGAGCAAGGGGTGAGAGAGAAAAGAGAGCTTGGGGAGAGAATAGAGTTCTAAGGGGGTTTCTTTGTAAACCAAAGTTGTAACTTATTCTTTCATTAGTGAATCTCTCAAGGGGATCACCAAGAGGATGTAGGCAATTGCTGAACCTCTATAAATTCTTGTGTCATTTTGTGCTCGGTTGGTTTCTCAAGTGTAGTGTGTGTGATTCATCCATAATTGTGTTTGTCACAAAGTCCATCAACAACAAGATCATTAGGGGAGGGTGAGTTGAGTTTTGTGCTCAATTCACAACAATTTGTATCTCTTGAAGTACTTGAGCCTAAGGAATACAAAGGTGAAGTTTCTTCCGGAGTCCATAGGTAATCTGCAAAACCTAGAAACCTTGGATCTAAAACAGTCTCTGGTGTATGAAATACCAGCCAAGATCAATAAGCTTGGTGTATGAAATACCAGCCAAGATCAATAAGCTTGTTAAGTTGAGACATCTTTTGGCCTACTATTGTGACTACAACATAGAGTTTAGCATGACATTCGAGCGGGGAGTGAAGATACATGACGGTATTGGATGTTTACGTGCATTGCAAAAGCTATACCATGTGGAGGCAAATCATGGAGGGATCAACCTAATCAAAGCATTGGGAAAGTTAAGGCAGCTGAGGAAGTTGGGCCTAAAAAACTTGAAACGTGAAGATGGAAGGGCTCTATGTGCTTCTGTTGAAAACATGAACCACCTTGAATCTCTAGAAGTAAGTACAATAAGTGAAGATGAGGTCCTTGATCTACAATCCATTTCAACTCCACCACAATTTATCCGGATTCTCTACTTGAAGGGGAGTCTAGAGAAGTTGCCAAACTGGATTTCGCAGCTTCCGCACCTCGTCAAGCTACAGATTTTCTGGTCAAGGTTGAGAGATTCCCCACTAAAAGCCCTTCAAAATCTACCTAATTTGTTGGATCTTGGGATCTCATACAAGGCATATGACGATGCTCAGCTGCATTTTGAAGGAGGCTTTCAGAAACTCAAGGTCCTACAACTCAGGGACTTGGAGGGACTAAACTCTTTGATCATAGACAATGGGGCTATGCCTCTTCTCAAAGAGCTACAAATAGGGCCTTCCCCACAACTGAAGGAGGTGCCCTCCAGCATTAAACCGTCTGAGAAATCTAACAACTCTTAGATTTATCAACATGCCAAAAGAATTAAAAAGGGATGTGGATCCAAATAATGGCCAACATTTTTGGATTGTTGAGCACATAAGGGATGTTATCTTCAGTTACAAGGCTGGGACAAAATGTGGCGTCTATGAGACTTTCTTCATAATTCCAAATTGTTGACAACAGGCTCTGTTCTGTTCTTCTTCATTATTGTTAATTGTTGTTAATTATTACTGTTAATAATAATTGTTCTTCTTTATGATTAAGTATATGAGAATGAATCAAAATGTTGATAGCAGCTCCATGAAGAGCCAAACTCTCCCCCTCCCCCCTCAAGTGCACCCAAGTTCGATTCACGTACAATGGCAGACCTAGGAATTTTTGAAAGGGGGGGCAATATTCAGGGGAGGATCAACTAAAATTCATACCAAATAATAATTAATCTAGCAAAAATCAATATCAATTAATCTAATCGAAATACATATCAAATTAACAATTAAACAAAGAAATCATAATTAATCATACAATCGTCTGTGACGTAGCCTATTCCTCTTCGAGTTTGCTACTTATCATACGGATAGAGAGGAAATGAAAACAGAAAAAAAAAAAATATATATATATATTAACACATATTATGAAAAAGAAAAAGAACAAACGAAAATCAAATATGTTTTTTTCATTATTAGGACCAGACCTTGACTGAATAAAAAAATTATAATAAGACATAATAAGAAAAAAATATATTTAAAAAAAAAGAAATCAAATTGGAACAAGACCTTGACTCAACGCAAGGCTTCTTCAAGTATCATTCAATCCAATGACTCCAAACTAACCCTCGTTAATGGGCTTGGGTCGGGTCGGGACGGGCTTTAAAAATGAGAGAGAAAATAACAGGCCACATTGGGTTGGGTTTTTTTTTTAAAATTCAATGTCCAAGCCCAGCTCATAGGTTAGGCTTGAAAAAGCCCATCGGGCCGGGCCGGGCCAAAATGAGCCTACTTTATTTTGTATTTTTTTAATATTGAATATTTTGTCAATTCTTTATTCTTTTTCTATGTTTCGGTGCATTTCTACCTTCTTCTTTTTTTCTTTTTTTTTTCTTTTTTCATAGTTCTCTATTTACATTTATCTATATGTTTATGTCTTCATTTTTTTCGTTGTTCATTTCATAAATTCACAATACATAAATTAAAATTTAGAAAACTACAACAAAAACTCATATGAACTCTTGTGACATTTTCTTCACCGTAAAGCTCTAAAAGATGACATTAAAGAAGTGCCTTCTAAGTTGACATAGTTTGATGTAGCTCCAACATTATTGATATGGCTTAAATTTAGTTGTGGCAAGGTGTTTGATGAAGCATATATAAATATCAAATGGTGTAGCATATAATCATTAAGTTGTCTATGGCTTTAAGTTGTCTATGGCATGGTGGATAAGTTGTTGATTGGGATGAAAGTGGTAGGGGTTCGAAACCCCTTGTGTGTGTCTTCATCATTTCCCTTCACTTTTAAACTAAATTTATATTTATATAAAATATATGGGCCTGCGGGTCAGGCCTTAGTGGGCTCAAATTGGCCAGGCCTATGAGTCGGGCTAGGCTTTAGACACCTAAGCCCAAGCCCAGCCCACTAAATATTGGGTCGGGTTGGCCCATGGCCCACAACCGTCCAGGCTGGGCTTTTTCTCGATGGTCCGAACTGACCCTTATCGGCTCATGAGCCCGTGGGCCAAATGATGGCCCTTAGTGCCAATTTGGCATTGCTTATTTGGGGTGATAAGTGATTTTAAAAAAAAATTGGGAAGCCTAGCCCGTTTGGTAAACTATGAAAAAATCACTTATTATTAAAAATTGTTGTGAGAGAAAGCTATTAGGGAAAACAGCTAATGAGGTACTTTCATTTTTTGATTATGCATGAATCAGTTTCGAAGAGGGCACTGGGTTTGATGATTATGCAAGAATTATTTTCTAATTATGTGGGAATCAATACAAAAAAACACTTTGAACAAAAAGTTTACCAAACGCCAAACTGCTTTATCTTACAGCTGATTTCTCTCACAGCAAATCTGACAGCGATTATTTTCACAGCACAGCAATACCAAACTGGCCCTTACTCCAAACCAAGTCGATGAAATTCAAATTGGGAATATCGTGATACGTGCAAGGATTCTTCAAACTGGAAGGGATGGCAACTTGGCAATCTGTTTCATTAATGACTTCAAATTGCACATTTCCCTTTCCCTTTTTTTTTTGCCTGATCCAAAATGACGTCGTTTTGGCTAAGACTTAAAAAATAAAATAAAATAAAAAGGCATGATGTGCACAGCGCAGCAACACAAAGAAGAACATGGTTGTGTCATTTACTCATACAGTTGGTGGGCAGCATAGCAGAGGGGTAAATCCGGTGCCTCTAAGGCTTTTTCTAGAAAGGGGAGGTGCAGCTGCACCTTCTTGTGCTTGAATGGGCCTGTCAATGTTCCCGTAGGAGATAATTTTGAAATAACCTAATATAATACTCATCTCTGCCGGTGGGTTTCAACTGCAGTGGTTTGGCAGCAATTTTCCCCCCTCCCCCCCACATTGGCACCTAGGTTCGACGCTTGATATTGGCAGAAATTTGTAAAGAACCAATTTAACTAATATCCCCTCTCCCAACGATTGGCAAAAAAAAAAAAAAATTACTCATCTCTCTCCCCCTCCCTAACGAATGACAAAAAAAAAGATTTTTTTTTTGGTACAGAAAAATTCAAGATATTTATCTGTTGAAATAAAAGGATAGTTACTATATAAAAAATTTAGGAAATACATTTTAAAAAAGATTATTGAAATTGGCTTACCAAGGTTGAGGTGGGGGCGCATGATAACCAAGTAGTGGGCCTGGGCCCACAAGTTCAAATTTTTGGACCGTAGCATGTCCCAAACTTCGGCGCTAAAAAAAGGTTCGTCCTCAACCTCCTTCTGTCATCGTCTCTTTCCTTTCTTGCTGCTGAGTTTGTTTTCTTAAACCAGCCCGAAATTTTCGCACCAAAACTAAAAAGTCAAGAAATTCAATTTCTTCCTTCACAAATCATAGCAGTCAATTAGGGTTTCAAATTTCATAATCAAACATTACATATATAACCCCACCTCTCTCTCTCTCTCTCTAAATTCTGATTTCCCGGGAAATTTTTCAACCCGAACATCACAAGTCCGCTGTCTAAGTTTCCGAGAAAAGGAGAATCATCAAAAGGAGAATAAAAATTATATCTTTGTAATATCAAAGTAATTAAACGCATGGAATTCATTGGTTCGTTTGCCTGAAACGAGGTTTAGAGAGAGAAAAATGGACGAAGAAATGAAGGATTTTATGAGGAAAGCTTACGAGGGCGATGAAATTGATTTGGACTACGAGTTCGATGCGCCTAAGTTCTACGATTTCACTCAGCCCGATTCCGATTTGGAGGCCACGGAAGCCGAAGACTGGTTCCAATTCGCCGGAAGTTATCCGCCTTCGCGTAAGCGATTTAGAGAAACATTTGTTTGTTATTTTGCTTCATCATATTCCCAAACAATGAATTTGGATCATCTTCAATCACGACCGTTTCAATTGACGATCGTTTCTGCAATTTGATTTCAATATCTACGTGTTTAGTTAATTTTGCATCTTAATTAGTATTAATTTTGTATTGTTTTCTTTGTAACAATTTGGATGCAGGTAGATTAATTTCTTACTTGTATTGATTGAGTGCTTTACAAAAGTCTACCACTAACTCTCTGTTTTTCTTTCTTAATTTTTTGTTATTTTTTTTAGCTTTCATTATAAAATTGTTGATGAATTGGCAAAAAGCCATTCCTGTGGAACCTGTAAAAACCTCTGCTGAATCCAAAGATGTTGAAGGCATTAGAGACAGTGATTCAAATAATTGCATGGAAGCTGAGGTCTCTACAGCAGTAGATGAGAATAACAGAGGTACATTTTAATTTTAATTTTAATTTTACTAAATATCAATTTTATTCTTCCTTATGATTAACAAGGCATGATATTGTTTCTTACTGTTCTTTTGTATGTTCATGTTTCCACATTATTAGAATTTTCTAATCACATGGCTCAAGATACTCAAAACCCTAAAACAAACTCACCAGCCAAGTCACCGCCTCTATCAAGGATTTCAACTTTGATGAAACCCACAGCAAGTCAGTTGGCCAAGCAAAATCATCGTCGAGAACCTCACTTGAACCGGTTATCGAGGAGGTGCTAATTTTTTTTCCCTCTATTGTCATCTCCATTGGCAAAATTGCCTTGCCTTTTCTTTATTTATAAATCACATTTTGCAGTATTCAAAGGTGTCACTGTATCATCATGTCCTACTAAAGATTGGTAAGACAAGATTGCCATTTAGCAGGTTGTGCATAAAGTTGGTGAAGCATTTTTCGTTTCGTGTACTGGGGACACGTACTTTTTCAAATTTGATGATGTTTCTTTTGTGGATGATCTCTTATTCTTATTGATTGGTGTTTTATTTCTCTATTTCTTCCATTTTCGACTCTTGATTACACAGGTTTGGGGAGAAGCTTAGGAAAGCTGATGTTAATTCACAGAAATCTCCTTCCAGTGATACCCATTGTACTAAAAGACAGAAGTTGGAGGCTGGCTATTTACGCAAGGTGCACTAACTCATTTTTATTTGGTAGTTTGGCATCTTTGGTTTGATCTTTGTTGATGCCTGGAGAACGTACATGTAGTCTTTTTCCTCAAATTGGTTCTTTATCTTCTGTATACCAGAGGCGTATATGCATGCAATTATGATACATATGAAGTTCAATAGTGATCAATCTTCTAAATGAATTTCTGAAGGGCCCTTATAATTTTGTGAAGCAGGTTGCTGAACTTAAGCATCAACCTTTTTGGTTGCACAAGGTGCCAATAAGGGTAATGTACATACATACTGCATTGAGGTGTTTGCTGTTCGTAATTAAAAAAACAAAAAAGCAGAAGATTTTGTGCTTGAAATCATACGAAGAGATTTTGTTTTCATACCAAATAAGAAAAAAATAGTTTTTCGTGGTGCAATGCAGGTTGGAGGTGATGTTATCACAGTAAATGCTAGACCTAAAGTAACCATTCCTAGAGAACCGAATTTGGAAACGGCACATAGAGCACAAAGACGTAGGTACATTCACTTCTTGCTTGATTTTCGTAAAATATTTGGGTTTGATACATGAAGGTCTCCCTAATGAGCTGTTGGGCCATCTTATACACTATGATTTTCAGGTATAAGGTTAATGCCAAACCAGGAGAACAAGCAAAAGCAAGTTCCTATTCCTTTGAACTCCTCTTGAATAGAAAAAATAAAAGTTTGCGCTTCAAGTGAATAGTATTTGAACGAAAAATCAATACTCTTTTGTGATCTTTCATTTCTTTGATATTGGCCTCTGCAGATTCTCGAGGCTCCTCCATTGCCTACCCCTAAAAAGAGCACGGTACCAGCAACAGAGTTTCAGGTTATCATAAAACATTTTACTAAGTGACTTGAGGTATCAAATTCCTTTCATAATATTCTTAACAGTTCTTTGTTTGATTGCTATCAGGTGTTTAACCTCAGGACATCGGCAAGAGCTTATGCAATGCAACAGACATATAATAACGTAAGCCTCCAAAACTTGTTACATTATTTGGATGTGAACTTTCTTTCTCCACTCTCTCATCATGACATAATAATCTTTTAATTGCAGGTGACAAATGCACCTAATTCTAATGAAAATACAGAGATTAAAGGGTAACTATCTTTGCTTTCAGAGCTTGTCAATTTTGAAGCTAAAACCTATAAACGATTGTATCCTCTCTGTATATAGTTTTACCTTGCACTCATAAATTTTTCCCATGTTCAACACTTGATCCAAGAGTTTTATTAAGTTCAGTTTCGAACACACGGTTAGGCATCAGTTTTACCACCTTGATGAATTGTAAATTCCATTGTTTATAATCTTCAAGCAGCTATTATTAGAAACTTTACAGAGTAATCTTAATTGAGATGTATTGTTGCTATCTTAATGTTGTTCTTACTCTTTTGCACAGGCCAACCTTTGGCTATGCCTTAACACAAGAGAAAAGTGGAACGGCTTACAAATGCACAGCTTGCTCTATTAAAAAGAAGGTAATCTAAATCTGTGTATACATTTACATTACAGGCTTTGAATTAAGCTTCTCCTTGCCAAGGTTAATGTACTGACAAAGTCTTTACGCATATCAGCAAAATTCAAAAACAAAAGACAAACCTTGTTTTGAACTAAGTTTTAAAACCATGCTTTAACTGTTCCTTAGGAATTCAAGTTTGCAATTGACAAGAGGTTTCTGAAGGAGCCACCAACAGATTTATTTAGTAAGGTACTATCTGATCTAAATGTCTTTGGATATAATTGTATAAATGTGAAAATTGAGAAGTCTATGTTTAACTCTCTCTCTTCACGGTCTATCTTGACATGATTGCCAGCTCTCCCTTGCATCTGAAGCCCAGAACAATGCAAAACCTCAGTCCAAAAGTGCCTTTGCCTGCTAAGGTTTTAACCTCTTCGAAATCTCCGTCTGTAAAACCAAAAAGAAAACAGACCAAGCTCCTTTCATCGACAACTCTGAGGTACAACATCAGCCTTTCACAATGTTCCTAATCGAGAATAGTTTCTGGCTCATTGAATTTTCTGAAGAAGCAAAAGACTAGCCAAGTTTTAGATATATCAAAATCATATATCTGACTTAATTGAATGCTTCTTTCTACACACCGCTCATAGACCATCAAATTGTTGATGATGGCAAATGCGGTCAAAGAAGCATCATTTTGGCATGATTTGAGGTTGGGTATTCTATTTTCTGCTGTTATGTTGTGAACGTTACGAGCATGTACCTACAGGTTCACTTTGTTAAGAAAATATGAAAGAAAAAAGGGAAAAATAGAATTGAATGTCTTAAATTCCCAGTTCATGAAAAGAAATATTTTTTGTTCATTTTCGAGAGAAAAAGGGGCCCGCTTATCTTTTGGTTCTGGTGCTGAAACCAAGAAATAGACTTTACCTGTGACATTGAAAAACCCGTCCTTTGTGTAAAAATTAATTTGGACGTTCTTTTCAGCTCAAGACTGAATGATCTGACCGACAATAAATTCTCGTGAAACCCATTTTCAGAAATCAAATGGCTTCAGACATTCAACCAAATCTTTGTGGATACTTTCATGACAGTGAAATAATTAACCAACCAGTAGGTACACCGGAACACAATCTGACATCAGGGTTTTCTTTTCTTTTCCCTTGTCTGATCATGAGCATATCAACAAAGTAAGTCATCATAAAATTACAATTTTTCAGTCTTCTTATACGACATCGTTACAAAAGATCTATGCGACAGTTGCAACTTCCAAAAGCTGTCTCGTTAGGACATATATATTGAATTCATCTGCTAGAGCAAGGCACTCAAACCCATCTGAACCAAAATTGGGATTATCCTTATCCCACCTTCAAAGCGTTGCAAAACATAAGGGACAAGAAACTTCAAAGTGTGTTCTTAGATATAACTTCACCAAACCGTTCAAACCACTGAGCATCAGATGAATTACTCTCTTCCTGAACAGGATGCTGCTGTTGCTGTTGCGGTTGTTGCTGCTGCTGCAATTTCGGTTGCTGTTGTCCCTTGTCAACCGCAAATTTAGCATAGTCAATGCCCTTTGAAACAGAACAATGTTTTGTGGGAGGTGCAGGAAGGAGGGAGACTAAAACCCGTGCAACCTCATGCATGGTTGGTCTCTCAATAGGGTTTCGCTTGAGGCACAGCAGAGCAAGTTGGAAGGTCTTCCTGACATGAGATAAATCCATGCAAGTAACAGAGACCTCTGGGTCAACAGTCTCCATTACTGTATTTGTATCCGCCTTCGACAATATCTGAGACAAACATACCTCAATGTTAGTTTAGTAACATTGCCACCTAAATAGAACAAACATGAATCACAAACGTACCAATTGATGCAAGTTGGATTCCTTGTCCACAGCCTTTTTCCCAGTTAGTAGCTCAAGAAGCACAACCCCAAAGCTATACACATCAGATTTTTCAGTGAGCCGAGAAGTTCGAGCATATTCGGGATCAATGTAGCCAATTGTTCCAAGAACATAAGTTGATGCGTGGGTCTTTGCAGCTGGGATGCTTTTTGCAATTCCAAAATCAGAGAGATGAGCCACAAAATTCTCATCCAGCAAGATGTTAGAAGATTTAACATCCCTGTGAATAATTCGGTGGTTACAATCATGGTGAAGATAAGCAAGTCCCTGTGCAGCTCCAACAGCTATTTTCAACCTTGTTTCCCAATCAAGTTTAACCTTCTTTGCTGGTCCTGTCACGAACGTTGGCAAAAGAATCAGCAATTGACAATTAATCTCACAGCATATTCTAGACTCAAATTGTGCTTGGAGATATCACATGACGATATAACCTTAAATAAACTTAAAAAATATTCCTTCTGTCAGAAATAAGCAACAAGTACAGTGAAGCAAGGCTAACCATGAAGCAGATCCCACAGAGATCCGTTCTCCATATAGTCGTAGAAGAGGAGATTTCCATGTGGCGACAGTGAATACCCATGCAAGCTAACAAGATTTCTATGCTTGATACTGCCAATGGTTTCAAGTTCAGTCTCAAACTCCCGCATGTTGTCTGGATACCGATTGTAGATTCGCTTAATTGCCATTGGTCGGGAATTCTTCAGTACACACTTGTACACTGTGCTAGAAGCACCATACCCTATAATATACTTCTCATTGAGATTCTCAGTAATTCTCATTATATCATCAAAGGTGTGTATGGCCATATCCATGTGAAGGATTACAAGTGTAGGAGGACCTGGAAAGAAAATCAAATGTTAATTAGGTTGGAGGAATGAAAATACAAACGGAATTGTTACTTTAAAAATACGAAGGGTTTACATGCCTTGCCCACTCTTGCTAGATCCCATGACTAACTGCTTTGCTTGGTTGGATTTGTAAACCGCAACTACCACCATGGATAATACTGTGATGAAGCCCAATGTCATACAAACAACTGCTGTTCTGGAGAATATAGCTGAGAGTAGAAGTCAAAAGGATAATTTGTTAAATTCGGATGAAACCTAGATGATCGTGACATGCCTTAGATTCCATTAGCACAAAATAACGGAAAATAGTTAAAATTTACCCCTAGATTTTGCAGCACCAGGTCTGCATATTGATCCCAACCAGTCGCCACACAACAATGGGTTTCCAATAAAGCTGAAACACAAAACATTTTTACCACAAGCAAATATTTAAAAAAGGAATTAACCACATCTTTTCCCCCACGAACCTGTCTGGTGAAAAACGTGAAAAGTTCCTCATGGGAGGTATAACACCAGATAAATTGTTGTACGAGAAATTCCTGAAATTGTGATGAAACAGCATTCAAGAAGGGTTTAGGAAATACAAGAATGAAAATGGGAAAGATTCAAGAAACAGAACTCACAAGGTGGCAAGACTGAAACAATTGGTTAGCTGATCAGGTATCTTTCCATGCAAGTTGTTGTTATTAAGTATCCTACCATAATATGGCACAAAATAGAATTAATATGACAAAATATGTGAAGCATGAAAATTGGGACATGACGTGATAAAGCGGGAAAAGAGCTTACAATGCCGCAAGGTTCTGCAACTGACCCAATTCTGCTGGGATACTTCCAGAAAGATTGTTATAAGACATATCACTGTAAGACATTCATTAAGGTACGAACATATCAGGAGGGCAAAGATATCAATAAAAGTCCTAATTACAAATAGTCCTAATAGAAACTTACATAATTTGAACACTCCTAAGGTTCCCAAATTCTGCTGGCAAAGAACCATCGAGATGATTATCACTCAAATTTCTGCGAGTAAACAAATCAAAAGTCAGGTGCCACAAACAATGAACCTATATAGCAAGTACTTAGTGAAGTAAACTTACAAGGTGAGAAGGTGCTCAAGATCACCAACAGAAGCTGGAACAGGGCCTGAAAAATTATTCCTAGACAGATCCCTGGATAAATGTGACAATACAGTCACTCAAATCTGCATTAAAAGCTTGAGGCAACAAAACACAGGACACCTAGAAACTTACAGTGTGTCAAGATTGATGATGCGTCCCAACTCAATAGCTATTCTATCACCAAAATAGTTTGATGACAAATTCCTGCAGGTCCAACAAATTTAATACTATCAATTTACAAGCAATATCAATTGAACCCCAAGTGATAAACAAAGTTCAAAACAGCAGAACTCACAGATAAGTTAAACTCTGCAGATTGCGGAATGCCAGAGGGATAGACCCAGTCAAGTGGTTCCCATGTACATTGCTAAAATAAAATCAACAATCAATGAACATGAAACTCAATCAATATGCATAACATCACTGAAGTTCAATTAAAGTCAGAAATCAGATATCATACAATTGATTCAACGCCGTGCAGGAACTGATTTCATGTGGAATAGGACCTTCCAGTTCATTGTTGGCAAGATTCCTGACGCATAACATGCATGTCAGTAAATGTAACACTGGGATTACCAACAGGAATGGTGACAATAATTACTCACAACTCAAACAACTGCTGCAGCTTCCCAAGCTCAGCAGGAATTGTACCGAGCAATTTGTTGTCATTCAATTGTCTGCAGATAAAAGTTGTAAAGCAAATTCAGTCACACAGATTTAACTATTACATCTATAGGTTTGCATCATATAAAGCTACTTACAAATAGCTAAGTTTAGACATATTGCCAAGCTCAGGAGGAATTGGCCCAGTCAACTTGTTGCCATGGAGATATCTGAAATAACAAACGTGTTAAGACAAAATACTGAAGCATTCAAGGTGACATTATCCCTCAAAGCAAGCCGAGCTTACAGTTTCCCTGTGTAGGACAAATTGCCAAGTATTGGTGGAATTGGCCCTACCAGTTCATTCTCACTCAAATCCCTGGAAGACAAATGGGAAATTAAAAAGCAAATTAACTCTCTACTAAGGAAAAAGAATATTGCTGCAAAAATCATACTGGAATAAAATCCTAAAAGTTCAATTAAGCTCACTTACAGAACAGCAAGGGCCTGCATTAGACCAATCACCTCAGGGATTTTTCCCGTCAATCTATTCCCTTGGAGCGACCTAACAAAAGTACCATAACCTTAATACCCAAACAAAAAAGGCTTTATAACCTTGTCATCAGATGAAGTCCACAATAACTACAACTGTCAAAAGCCATAAAACTTACAGCGTAGCTACTTGTAAAAATCCAATGTTATATGGGATTCCACCTGTTATCTGATTATATGATATATCCCTGTAGTTCCAAAACAAAACCATTACGAAAGTTTCAAACAAAAGATTCAGTTATTTTGTGTAGGGAAGGGGGACTAAAAATTTTAAGACAACATACAGGATCTCAAAGCTTGTACAGTTGCCAATGTTGTCGGGGATGGGACCAGTCAAATTATTGCCTCTAACATCACTGTTGGACAAAATAAAATAAAAAATTAATAACAGGAACAAAATGATAGAGAACGAATGACACAAAAACAGTTGACTTTAGGTTGTATGATCACTTACAAGTACCACAAGCCCGTCAATTGACACATATCTGGTGACAGTGATCCAGTCAAAGAGTTTCCACGCAATCCACTGTAAAGTCATTTTCAACCAAAAGAATCAGAAATACTGAGGATTCTGTAGCATATATACTACAGCCTTGCTACAAATAATCATATACTGACCACAACCAATAAATTTGAATCACTGTAAATTGAAATCTTGCTTGTAACAATGTTTACGGCACTTACAGGTACTGCAGCACTTCATTCCAATATATTAGCCTAGGAATCTCACCAGTAAGCTGATTCCGAGCAAGATCACTTCAATTGCCAAACCATCATACCCAAAGAGAAACAAATTATTAGTCCAAATGTTATGTGAAAACACATCTTAGCACAACAATTGTCGGAAGCTGAATTTTACTATATAATATAACAAGCTTTCAATTTTAAATCATACTAGTATAAGGGTAAAGCAGAGAACCCACAGAGTTTTTAGGTTTGGAATTTGGGTTAGAGTTGTAGGGATGGGACCAGTCAACTGATTGTTCTTCAAATTCCTGCATAAATAGAATCAGATTAGTTTGTAGGAACTTTTATGAATCTTACTGGCACTCCATGATTATATCACTTACAAAAGCTCCAGCTTCTTAAGCTTGGAAACGGAGAAAGGTATGTCTCCATACAGGAAATTATCAGATAAATCCCTGCAGTTTCAACACAAACTACTCAGCGAAACCAGAACAGAAACAAACTCCAAGGACGAATATAGAAAAGGTTAAACATCAAGGATAACTCTTACAAATGCATAAGAGAAGCACAGTTGCCAATCTCATCCGGTATTTGACCAGTAAGCTTATTCCCCTTCAAGTCTCTACCATTTATAAATACAGAAAAGTCAATCAAAAACCGTTCAATGCTATCGCACCAAAAAATAAAAGAAGATACAAATGGTATCAAAAGAACTGAAACATACATGGATTGTAAGTTCCCCAAATCTCCAATGGCTGGTGAAATCTCTCCACCCAGGTTCAAATTGGACAGGTTCCTTCAAACAACAAACAAAAGAATATTAAACCCATCAAATATGCAAAACCAAATTCTGCAGCAAACGATTAAAGGGTTCAGAGAGAGAGAGAGAGAACCCACAAGGAGGCCACAGAGAAGGTGACATTGTCACAGAAAACTCCTCGCCAAGAACAGAAATCTTCATCATGGGCATCGTTCCAGTCGAGTAACACGTTGGCCACATTGCTGAATGAAGCCTTAATTGACATCAACGCTTTTCCTGGGCACCCAAATAAAATATTCCAGGGAAATAAATAAGATTATTTAATAATACCCAGCTATAGGACAAAAAATAAAATAATTTCAATTTAAATAGTATAATAATTCAGACGCTTGAGTTGAGGACACCAAGTTCAACCCATAACACAAAAATTGAAACTTGGAAGCACTGATAGGGTGTGGCATGTTGGGTATGGCGTTCGGCTGCTGAGAAAACGTGAGATCAGAATGGCATAACTCAACGGACTAAAAATAGAGTGCAACGGTGACCAGAGTCCATTTTCCGATCAGCATAACGTTCAAAAAACATAGAAACAAGTTTTTCATGTGTTCAGTTCTGGTTATTTCCTCCGTTTTCTCGGCAACCAAACGAAAATCCAAGGAAAAGAGAGACTTTTGAGCATGAAAGC